>NW_024383357.1:0-13267 GCF_016835505.1 Polypterus senegalus
AGGTATGAGCTACCATGGAAATGTGCGTGGCTTTACGCCAAGTTTAGGTTTTATACATCGCGATTTGAATGTGGAAAAGTTCGTACGCAGCATTATTGTGTGTACGCACTGTTTATACATGAGGCCCCTGATGCTTGATATCCATGTGTTTAGATAAACCTCACAACATTGATTTCAAACACGTGAAAGTTCTTTGTGTCAAGTCGTGTCAGGAATCCCAGGAATTGGTGACTCGAGTGTAATTGTCAGAATGGAGGGGTACACCTTGGTGATTCTGAAATGACCATCAGACTCCTCCATTGAGCTTAAAGTGCGATTGTTAGAGTGGAAGGGGGGTCCCCCTTGGTGATTCAAGTGTGATCATTAATTGTAATCACAACCTGCTACCCACTTCGATTTAAAAGATTTTTGACCCACCAGTGGCAAACATGATTCAGCCCACTGGTTGGGAAACTAGGATTTAGACCAGGAGTTCCCAAATTTTGTTTTGCCGCAGACCCCTTTACCAAAAACTTTTAAAACCTTCGACCCCCTAGTCACATGCAACGGTTTTTCATGTCCACACTTGCTTTGATAAGTTCGTTAAGACAATGCACAGACATGTTTGTGCTCCATGTATTTTCATGCATTCTTACGTGTGACTCTTTTAATGACACATTTTACCTTTTCGTTCACAAGTTTGGTATGTAATGTGTTTTTATCAAAAAAGTGTTTTTTTGAATTATTTTGCTTCATAATTAGGTACCTATTGGAATCATAGATATTTTGAAGTAACAAACAAATAGCAGTAGTAAGGGGGTCTATTTTTGCTGTTGTCAACCCCCAAATTTTTTTATTGAAACTATCGACCCCTAGAAAGTTCAAATCGACCCCAGGGGGTCAATATCGACCACTTTGGGAAGCCTTGATTTAGACGATTTCAAGGTCTGAGATTATGAATATGATGCTATTTTTCATTTTTTTTTTTTTTTATTATTTTTATTCATTTTATTACAATCCATACAAAGCAATCAAGATTTTACAAAAAGAAAAACTGAGTTAAGAACAGATCGATCCCCACCCCTGAGAGAGAGATCAAGCCAAATAACGTTAAATTTAAGGCTTGTAAACATACCTAATTTAAAAAAATTCTCTGTGCTTTATGAACTTATTTTAAAATATTACTGATTAGATCCTGCCATGTTTTGAAAAAAGTCTGCACAGATCCTCAAACTGAGTATTTGATTTTTTCCAATTTCAAATAATATAACACATCGGTTTCCCACTGACTTAAAAGAGGAGAGTTTGGATTCTTCTATTTTTGATTTTTTGATCTTTTACTAGGGAACAGGCCCTCTACGGACCTCCATTAGAAGGTGAAAAATAACAAATTTCTATTAGAACCATGAATATTTAAACTTTGAACATTTAAATTGAATCAATCAATCAATCAACATTTATTTATACAGCACATATTCATACAAAAAAATGTACCTCAAAGTGCTTTACAAAATGAATAGAAAAATAGAAGACACAATAAAAATAAACATAAGTCAACATTAATTAACATAGAATAAGAGTAAGGTCCGATGGCCAGGGTGGACAGAAAAACAAAAACTCCAAAGGCTGGAGAAAAAAATAAAATCTGTAGGGGTTCCAGACCAGAGACCGCCCAGTCCCCTCTGGGCAATCTACCTAACATAAGTCAACCAGTCCTCTTTGTATTTAGGATTTTCATGGAAGGACTTGATGATGATGGTCACGTAGACTTCTGGCTTTCAGTCCATCAATGTTGGTGCATCATGATGCTTTGAGTAGGTGGTGGTGGCAGGCGGCCACCACGGAAACCGGAAAAAGAAACAGAAGAGAGTAGGGGTCAGTACGGATTTTAGAGCCACCATGAATAGTTATTATGAAGAATTGAACATACAGAGTATCAGGATTAAGTTAAAGTGAAGTTATGAAAAGGCCATGTTAAAGTAATGTGTTTTCAGCAGTGTTTTAAAGTGCTCTACTGTATTTGCCTGGCGAATTCCTATTGGCAGGCTATTCCAGATTTTAGGTGCATAACAGCAGAAGGCCGCCTCACCACTTCTTTTAAGTTTAGCTTTTGGAATTATAAGGAGACACTCATTTGAAGATCTAAGGTTACGATTTGGAATATAACGTGTCAGGCATTCCGATATATAAGATGGGCGAGATTATTTAAGGCTTTATAAACCATAAGCAGTATTTTAAAGTCAATCCTGAATGACACAGGCAACCAGTGTAGTGACATCAAAACTGGAGAAATGTGTTGGATTTTCTTTTCCCAGTTAGGATTCTAGCAGCTGCATTCTGCACTCGTTGCAAATGATTTATGTCTTTTTGGGTAGTCCTGAGAGGAGTGCGTTACAGTAATCTAGTCTACTGAAAACAAAAGCGTGAATTAATTTCTCAGCATCTTTCAATGATATAAGAGGTCTAACTTTAGCTATGTTTCTTAAGTGAAAAAATGCTGTCCTAGTGGTCTGATGAATATGCGATTTAAAATTCAGATTACAGTCAACAGTTACCCCTAAATTTTTTACTTCCGTCTTAACTTTTAATCCTAGTGCATCAAGTTTATTTCTGATAACCTCGCTGAATCCATTATTGCCAATTACTAAAATTTCAGTTTTCTCTTTATTTAGTTTGAGAAAATTACTATTCATCCATTCAGAAATACCAGTAAGACATTGTGTTAGTGTATCAAAGAGAGTCATCAGGTGCTATAGATAAGTACAGCTGTGTGTCATCAGCATAGCTGTGGTAGCTCACGTTGTAACCTGAGATAATCTGACCTAACGGAAGCATGTAGATTGAGAATAACAGCGGACCCAGGATAGAGCCTTGTGGAACACCATATCGGATATCATGTGTCTTTGAGATTTGATTACCACAACTCACAAAGAATTTTCTCCCTGCCAGGTAGGATTCAAACCAATTTAAGACACTGCCAGAGAGGCCCACCCATTGACTAAGGCGATTTCTAAGAATATTATGATCAATGGTGTCAAATGCAGCACTCAGATCTAAGAGGATGAGAACAGATAAATGGCCTCTGTCTGCATTTACCCAAAGTCATTTACTACTTTAACAGTGCAGTTTCTGTACTGTGATTTGTTCTGAAGCCTGACTGAAATATCAAGAATAGCATGTTTATTGAGGTGGTCATTTAACTGCATAATGACTGCCTTCTCTAGAATTTTACTTAAGAAGGGCAGGTTAGAAATGGGTCTAAAATTTTCAAAGGCAGAGGGGTCAAGATTATTTTCTTGAGCAGGGGTTTAACTACAGCAGTCTTAAGACAGTCTGGAAGACCCCGTATCTAATAGAATTTACTATGTCCAGAATATTGTCAATTAGCGCCTGATATTTCTTTGAAAAACCTGGTTGGTATTGGGTCAAGGGCGCAGGTGGAGGGTTTCAGTTGAGAGATTATACTATGTAATTCAGGTAAATCTATCCTGGTGAAAGCATTTAATTTGTTTATAATGGAGTACCGGGGCTTTGGAGGTTCTGCAGTGTTGGGGAGATATACTATGTTATCTCTAATATCATTAATTTTTTGAGTGAAAAATACAGCAATGTTCTCACAGGTTTCACTGGAAGTATTCTGGGGGCATTCCTTTGTGTTACCTGGGTTTAACAGACGGTCAATTGTTGAAAATAAGACTCTGGGATTACTAGCATTGTTATTTATAATATTAGAGAAATAGCAGCGCCTCTCAAGACGGACAGTGTTATTGTATTCTGTTATTTTAACCTTCAATATCTCATAATGGATAGTTAGTTTAGTTTTCCTCCATTTACGCTCAGCTCTACGACATGTTCTTTTTAAATCAGACACTCTTTGGGTCTTCCATGGAATAACAATACTAGAAGATTTTTTAACTGTCTTTTCAGGTGCAACTATGTCAACAGCAGTTCTTACTTTAGAATTAAAGTTTTCCACTTTACTATTTACATTATCCTCGCTATTATAGCTGGCATTATAAACGGACTGATTGCTTAGAATAGTTGTAAGCTTTAAAGCTGCTGATGAGTCAAAGAAGCGTTTTTAACAAAATGCTTCTCATGAGTTTTCTATCTTTATTTCTATATTAAATAGTAGAAGGAAATGGTCTGATAGACCGATATCAGTGACCTGCTTTATATCAACTTTAAGTCCTTTAGTAATCACTAAGTCTAACGTATGACCTGCTTTATGTGTAGGCTGATTTACGAGCTGCCTCAAATCAAAAGAGTCCAGGAGGTTCATGAATTCCTTTACCTTTTGGTCACACTGATTGTCGACATGAAAGTTAAAGTCGCCGACTATTAAGAGTGCATCATAGTTTGTAACTAAAATTGACATTAAGTCAGAGAATTCCTCAAGGAAAGAGCGTTATATTTAGGAGGTCTATACACGGATAATACGAGAACGTGAGAATCTCCATGAATAACAACGGCGAGATACTCAAAGGACTTAAATTTACCAAAACTAACATCTTTACATTTTAATCGGCTCGAGTAAATGTTTGCCAATCCGCCCCCCTTTTCCCCTGGCGGTCGGCACGAGTAAAACTGTAATCCAGAGGCGCAGATTCGATTAAAACTACCGCCCCATTGGAATTAAGCCATGTTTCATTTAGCGCAATAAAATCAATGTTTCTATCACTAATAAGATCGTTTATAAAAAATGTCTTGTTAGTTAAAGCTCTAACATTTAATAGTGCCATATTTAATGTTTCTGAAGGGCAGAGCTGAATTTTATGCGTGTTATTGGTAATCGGAACAAAAATTAAGTTATTTTTGTTAACGCTTGTGTGTACTTTTTATGTAATCTACAATCCGTTTTTATAGTCTTAATGCAGTGTTGATCTGAAGTAGTAATTTCAATTAAATTATTGGTGTTTATAATTGAAGCACACATTTGAAAATTTCAAATAACTGGTTTAAATATTCTTATCTATTTTATACTTCTACCTCATGAAGTAAGTCATTACATGTGAACACCCCGGATTAGGGTCGGCAGTTTAGTTTTAAGATGGACTGTCTGATCATTGTTCATTTCAATCTCCCTTCTCCATATCTCATATTCCCTAAATCGCTTGTTTTCCTTACCGAATGCCTCTCTGCGTTTTTACAGGAGGACACAGTAAAATGAGGTCTTTAATGAAAGCCATTAGCCACGTCGTCTCCTTCATCTCCAATTCATCACGGCATTCTGCTGGTGGCCTCAGTAACTGATTGTTTTTGTCTTTTAATCTCCAGAGTGTTACCTTCATAGGACAGAATGACAGTGAAATATTCTTGTCACATGCTGATTTTTGCTCTTTTACTTATCAGTTTATTTCAGCTTTTGGACAATGAAGGAAAAGTGTAGTGGGATTGACTTTAATTTGAAAACCCACAACATAACTAATGATTATCTAGCCTGGAACTCAAAGGTTACTTAACCTGAGGTAGCCGAGTTCATTGAAATTACAGACAAATGTGCTTTGAATATAATCGGCTGTCAATGCTAAGAATGGCTTTTGAATTCATTCTTGAATCCCCAGGTTCAGAGTTCCCCCAATTTAGCTATTTATATCGAAATAAAAAGTTTATTTAGTAATTACAAGAGCTGGGATCATCCATCCATCCATTTTCCAACCCGCTGAATCCAAACACAGGGTCTGCTGGAGCCAATCCCAGCCAACACAGGGCACAAGGCAGGAACCAATCCCGGGCAGGGTGCCAACCCACCGCAGAGAGCTGGGATCAATCTCGGTATTTACATGATGATGAGACGGCACTCACAGGTCTGCTGGTTTTATCTTCCTGCAATAAAAGAGCTGGAAATCCTCGATGATCTCTTTGGAGCAGCTCAGGAATCACCACAAAGAATCTCTGTGTGTCTCCCAGAAGGGAACCTTTCTACAGAGGTGAACCTTTTTAATGCTTCTGTAGACACAACCTTATGGAGTTGATGCAGCACATTTAGGTAAGAGAACTGGGAGGACTTGTGAAAACAAAAGAAGAAGAAGAAAGCAAACACAATTAGGATCTGTTCAGGAAAAAGGACAAGTCAACTGGAAAGAAAAGATTTTGAAAGAAGAAAACGCTGCACTCATGAAAAAGACAAACGGAGAAAACGTTTAATGAATGGTTGGAGGTGGATGGCAGGTACAGAGCTGTGATGAGATAAAGAAACTCACTTCGGGGTCTTAAATATGCAAAACACCCTCAGCCACCAAAGAGAGGGGCTCTTGGTCTGAGGAGAAAAGAGAAGAAAAGGAATTCTGGAGATCTAGACAGATAGATAGATAGATAGATAGATAGATAGATAGATAGATAGATAGATAGATAGATAGATAGATATGTAAGGCACTATATAATAGATAGATCTATTAGATAGGATAGATGTGTAAGGAATTATATAATAGATCTATCTATTATATAGTGCCTACACATCTATCTATCTATCTCATTTGCATGTCAGCCTTTCTCTTTGTCTGTGCAGTCGCCCCCTCTTTTCAGACGCTCTCTTGTGACTCAGGGCTGCAGTTAAATAAATGCACCATAAAATCAGGAGCAGAAAGCGCCCACCTACACAGTAACTAGCACACTGTCTCGGCCGCACCAGAAGGTCATGATGCAGGTACAGAAATCTGTAATGTAATTTAACAAGCAGCAGCCTCCGGACCCCTGGTAAACACACCACAGACCCTGTCGTCACGTCGCATTTCTGATTGATTCCCGGCTTGTAATTGGTGCCTGCGAGGCATTCAGCGAAACGTATAAACCCATCCCTTACCAGCCACCCTTCTCTTGGAAAGTGAGAGCCAGTCAAGGAGTTCGAAGAGACTCAAAGAGAGAATCAATTGGGGGGTCGTACACCTTCCGTGCACCGGGACTCCTTTATGATGGGACTGATGGTGTGACAGGTGAGGAAGGAGGAGGAGACAGCGGTGGCAGCGGCTTCTCTCATAGTGGTTGAGAAGGACTTGGATATGCTGCTTCTGAAATCATGAAAGCTGACAGTTTTTAATTGTGGATTTAGAAATATTCATCTCATCAATGTGCGTCTAATTGGAATCTCCGAGGGATAAAGAAAAGAAAATGTATTTATTTGAGGAATATAAAGGAGAAGTCGGATTACAAAGAATGAATTGGCGACAGTGCGTGGGTTCTGCCACTCCTCTCCTCAGACGGCTCCTTTCTTTTTGGGTGAAATCTCGTGGACTATTCCTGGCACTCCAATGGTCGTTTCCAAACACACACACACACACACACATACCTTGGCTGGAGATTTCAGATTACTGCCAGTGTAAGGGCGACTGATGTGTTGAAGGAGAAACAAATGGGAGTTCATTGGGCTTGTTGAAAAACCCAAACAATTAAAATAACCTGAGAATGTTATAACCAATACTGTTGGATTTCCTCCTGGATTTCATTACAAATGGGGCTGTAAAGAGGGCGGATCTGCCATAAAAATTAAATGTATTATTATTATTATTATTATTATTGTATACAGTGTGAGTGGTTAGCTCATTCATTTTCATCCATTTGCATCTGTTAAAAAAGGACAAACCTGTGAGCTTCCAGGTGGGCTGATGTGCTCGTGAAGTGCGCCTTTCTTTATTGTCCATCGTCCATGTTTTGGCTCGTGGCTTGTTGTTGGTGGAGCTATAAAGGGAACGCCGGCAGATAGTTTGGATTACATCTTCATCATCATCACCTTCTTCTTCTCCCCTCTTCTCATCCAGCACCCCAATCCCTCGCTGAAGAGCCCCGCTGTTCATGTAAGTCGCCCTTTCTGCTCATCTTCTTCCGGACTGCTGCAGACAACAAGACCAAGCAACCCTGACCTGAACGATAACACGTCTCATACACTTGAATAGGTGGGCTTAAGGGGCTGAGAGGAGTAAAAGAGTGACAGATAGCCCAAAATCACACAGGAAGTGCCACAATGGGCTTAACAGGCAGTGTCTCTTGACAGCCCCCCAGCCTTGACTCTCTAAGAAGACAAGGAAAAACTCCCAAAAAACCTTGGGAAAGGCCGTTCAAAGAGAGCTTGGGAAAGGCCGTTCAAAGAGAGACCCCTTTCCAGGTAGGTTGGGCGTGCAGTGGGTGTCAAAAGAAGGGGGTCAATACAATACAATACACAGAACAGAACAAATCCTCAATACAATATAAAAATAAAAATTTTGTACGGTGCAGAATTTAACAGTAGAGAATATCTCATAATAAGATTTGGATATTTTTAGAGTCCTGGAGACCTCATCCATGAAGCTGCCTCCCCCATTTGGCCATGCCATGGCTGAAACAGTGCTGGGCCAGCCAATCTGATGAAAGGACCCCACAGAGAGATCAGCTGCTCCTTCCGCAGATCTGGTAATAAATACCACTAAATTGGCCCCATTTTGTACACCACGTCGAGGTAAAGTTTATTTCTTTTCACCTTGACGTTCATCCTGCTGTTTGAAGAAAGGTAATCCACACCTGTGTCGATACAGACAGCGGAAAGTGACCGCCATCAAAATCATCACGTAGTGCGAGCAGAGAACGTCATCCAGTGTGGAGATGGAGATGTGGAGTGTGGAGCATTCATCGAACTCCATAAGGATGTTTATTGTTTTTTATTATTTTACTTCAGCGTGTTTGCTTGATGTGCACGAAGCCATTTGTATAAACACAGCCTGTCTGTCTGTCTGTTAAGGGAGTTGAGCTGTTAAATGGCGTACATTGTGAGAAGAGCAGACGCACACTGAGTGACGTTAAGCTCGGCTCCTGACACGGAAAGCCGCGGCGGTGGGTTGCTTGTCGCCTGCTCAGATTAAAGCCCACCCCTCTGCTGATTGGCCCTTTCTCTTTGTAAACGAGGTGACCTCAGATAAGCGCGGCTCGCTGCATTACCTCAGCATGTGAAACTCGTCCTGATCAGCAGAGCTCAACTGTGATAATAAACGGACTTGTAATCTTCACAAGGTGAGCGCGCCGCGCTGCTCGGAAAGCTTCACCCGCAGGCACGCGCACGTGAAGGAGGACAGCAGGGTGGGCAAACACGTGTGTGTGTGTGTGTGTGTGCGTGCGTGTGTGTCCCCCTCTAAAACCTCTAACTGCAGTCCGCTCAGTTTTACTGCTGAGACATTTTTACACTTCAGATACTGAGTTACTGTTTAATGTTGGCTGATCAGGTAGAAAATGCTTCAAAAACTGTACAAATGTCCCAAATCATTTAATGGCTTCTGATTGCGGACATTTAGCGCTATGGCCATGCCAGGTGAACAGAAATAACAGGAAATGTGAACAGAACCAGTAGAATATCTGATTAGAAATCATTGAAGAATACGAGTCAATATCACGGAAATCTTCAGCAGATACCACTGAAAACTGACTATTGTTTACGAAAACCAACATGAAGGCTTACTTCATTATCAAAACTACTTTTACTTTTAACTTTAGGGTGCGTTAGTTGAAGATAATGTATTAAAAACAACGCATTTTAACCCTGAGGTGGACATTTTTAATTAAATTTAATTAATATCACTCATCAACATGCTCTACACTAAACTGTACACAATTGTGAGAATTCAGTTTTAACATTTGTTTTGAAATATCAAGTCCCATTAATATAAAGAGCTACGACAATTCTTTGGGTCTTAAGAAGACAACTTACTGCATATCAGACATCACGCAGTTAACATATTCATACAATTAGGCAGTTAGCTGTCCAAAGGTAGAAAGCCAAAACTCGTCAAAGTTGAAAAGCTTTCTCTAAAATCCAAGAACATCTGTGTGACACCCGGTAAGTGCGTCTCCAAGTTATGTTGTAGTCTGCTGTCACAATGAGACTCAAATGTGACATTAAACATGATGACTTCAACAGTACAATTCTCATTAAGTGAAGCTAATAAAGATATATAAAGATTCTTAGAGTCGTCCAGAAAGAGTCAACTTACACTGCGACTCAAATCTTTTCACCACGTGAAGTTTAACAGATGAGGGGCAGGAAAGCACACTTGATATGAGGAACAGCTGGCCAGAACTGAACTTCGGCATGAGAAACAGCACGTTATTTTATAAATGTCAGTCTGGTGTTAAGAGCAGAGACATTCTCAGTCCGCATACACTGCGCCACCACGATATGAACACAACGTTTGGAGTCAATGGAAATCCCAACTCAACATTCAAACAGCAATGGAGGATCACCGCACCGCCACACAACGAACCACCCGGAGTGGGACCATCTTAACGCATGGGCACCTGGGCACCGTGCTAATCTATGTATGTTGTGACTTGCTGTCAATAATTTAAATATTACACTCTACTAAACTCGAAAATATGTGTTTAAATATGTATTTACAAGGTGACATTGGCCTCTGAGTTAGTGTCACACTCACCTTTATGTGTACCGATCTCATGCACTACGTAATGTAAAAGAACAGAAATGTCACAAATGTTTGTGTTGAACACTTGATTAATAATTAATAATTCATAGTCATTTCATACTGTGCCATCTACCAATTGAGTATCATTTATATGTTGACGTGTTTGTGTTTTTCAAGGCTCATGTTATATTCTTTAAACATTTGTGTTGATTAATCTTTGCTGTACTGTCTGTTTTTTTAATGTTGTAACACTAGATGGCGCTATACCAGCACTTAACCCGACACACAGACACACCGAGACACGCTTAAAAACACCAAGAAGCTGTTTAATTTCTTCTTTTCCAGTATATAAAAGACCCCAAAGCACCTCCACCACAATAAATGTAATTAAATCAATCACAACATCAATCTTCGCCACAATTCTCCTGCTCACCCCAGCAAGCCTGTCCTACTCCTCCCGATCAGCTCACTTAGAAGGGTTCCAGCAGTCCGCTAGCTGTCTTTGACCCCTGTCTTCCTCTCACGTGACTCCCACACGCACTAGTATCCGCTGGTGAATCCTCAGGCGAATCGCCCAGAAGCGCCTTGGGCGCCTGCTGTTATTGCTGTCCACAGGCTCTTGGGCCAGATGAGAGTCCGTTCTCCCAGTCATCAATCTCCTCACAGCATCCCCTGAGATGGGCATTCCACGGGTACCACGCAGGCTGTGCACCAACTCCGCAGTTCTACCCCTGCGGCATCCGGGCAGTCCACATGTCTGTAGGGAATCTAGCGCATTCATCGTCTTTGGGGGAGGTAGTGTCCTTTTGTTGAGCTACTTCCCTTATCCTTAGACATTATTGGGCAGCGTGGGTGCTACAGATAACTGCCAGCCATCCCTTTTACAATGTTTAAACAGTGATTTGGTGTATCAATAATAAATATTCTTCTTCTTCTTCTTTGCCACATCTCAGTGTTGTAATTGTCACTCCACGTGGCCTATACGAGGAGACATCAACACCACATGATCTCTTCTTGTCTTACGCTCATGGGCAGCATCTGTAGTCCCATGTCATATCTTGAGAGTGCTGCCCAGGTTCCATGTCGTCCAGGTGCCCTCTCTGTTGGTTCCAGGATCCACTCTTCCATGTGGTAGTGTGATGTTAGGCAATCCCAGTTCTTGTCCATCCGTGAGCACATGTAACCCAGCCACTTTATGTTGTCGTCAGGCTCGCTGTTCATCCTGCTTCTGGTTCGGTTGAGGTCCTCCCTGATGTCTGCTTCTCATCTTGTTCATGATGCGACTCAAGTATCTCCTCCTTCTGAGCGCCGTCATCCTCGGACCCAGCAGCCGTCTCTTCTTCAGCACTTAAGAGTCCACGCTGCAGATCCGGTATAGGAACGGTACTATAAGCGAAAGGTCTCATTTTGTTATCTTATTGATGTGTTCTTGTTCTTCCAGATACTGTCCATAGGTCACTCATTGAACTTAAGGCCATGGCTATTCTCGTTTCTGATGTCTTTCGAAAGCTGTCGCACGTTGTGGCAGGTTGATCCCAACACTAAAACTGTCTTCATGCTGGGCAGTTTTCCTCTGAGTAACATGCCCCTTCAACTCTTTTTCTTTTCTTCATTTCGCTCAGGTTTTGAGCTCAGCAGCATCACATACTGCCTTGGTGTCGCTATATCTTGTCCGGCCCAGAACTGATGCTTTCTCACCTTATTTAGTAGGAGCCAGCGTGATCATGGAGTTCAGTTATGAAGACCGATGTCATCAGCGAAGATTGTTAATCGCTCGCCATTTACGGTGACATGCTCCTTTGTGCTTTGTCCTCGCCGAGTGCTCTCCCGCATAACGTGTGTGTCGGAGGCACAGAATCCAAGACACGGGCGGCCTGGCGCATTCGACAGCAGTTTGAACCACCTGTCACCCTCTTCCGACTCTGCGGCACCTCTGCGTCACGGTAGGTTCTCCATCAGACTGATCAGCTTTGGGTGTATGCCAGAGGATGTAATACTTCCAGAGGCCCTTGGTGCTGACACCGGTCAAATGCTTTCTTGAAGTCGATGAACCGCGAAGCCTTTATCTTTGTAACGAGAGATACTTTTCACATAACGAAACGTCTGAGTCTGAGAAGATCCGTTCAATAAAACACGCCCCGACCTGAACCGCTTGCTCCGCCTATTTGCATTCTATCGCTCTTCTCATCCGTCCTGATAATCTCCAAGATGATCTGTATTTCATGTGGACAGATAAGGCTTATCATGTAGTTCTCAAGATGGTGGTGTCCCTTTTTGAATGTCAGTAACTATAAGAGAGATCACAGTCCGTCGGCCGGAAATTTTCTGTGTCCGACATCTTGTTGCAGATCTTAATGCAAAGCATGATTTAAACCATTGCCTTCCTCACCATTTTTGATTAGCCTCAATGTCATCAATACCAGGAGCTTTCCAGTATCTTGATCTTCATAATGGCTGCTCTACGCTTTCAAGAAGTTGTCTGGTTTCCTCTCTCTTACCAGTTACACTGTTCAAGAACGTCACCATCTGTTTTTGCATTGTAGAGGCCTCACTATATTCAAGGTACCATCGCTTTAAGAACACAAAACCTTTGGTGAGCAGGTCGTCATCCTTTTGTCTCTGGACGTTGTTGCACCTTCATTCAGCTGCACCTTTCTTGATAAAGAGAGCTTTTGACCTTTGAAAGAGAGTGCGCATCATTTTTTCAAGCTTGCCTCCTCTTGCTCGCAGCACTGTCTGTTAAACCAATCCTCTCGGCACCAATCTTGTCTGCGACATCCTGAGCTGTGAGAACGAAGTTGTTTCAAATTCTCGCCCTGGTGGATTATTGTTCTTCATTGCCTTCATACAGTCACGTTGAGTCGACAGGTTTAATGCGTCCCTGGTCACCAATCCGGGCCTTCGTACCT
>NW_024383358.1:0-27958 GCF_016835505.1 Polypterus senegalus
AACTTATAGCTGTCTAAGAGCCACGAAAAGCGATCAAAGCAAGACTGAGTTCAAATCAATAAGAACTGCATCCTTCTCATCATCCATTTGAGCAATTCAGAATCAAGCAGCCATCTTGTTATTCTTTTAGTTTTAGTTTTACATAAAGCAGCTGTTTCCTCTCCTAGACTAAGCAGATGTGATATTTATCTGATAGGACTAAAAGAAAGTTTTCTGTATAAATGAACAAAAGAGATAAAGCAGTAATTCACAGTAAATAATTATGCTGTCCCAATATGTTTCCTAGCTTCAATTTTTTTTTTTTTAATTCCTTGTTAGTTTTAATTCTCAATTCCCTACACACCTAGAATGACCCTATAAATACATGGTTCCCTATTGAAAAAATTCTGCTGAATTAACTGGCTTGGAGAATTTTGAATACTTGAATTAGGCCCAAATGCAGCCTTCTTGGTTGAAGACTAAAATAGTTGAATCACATAGCCTGTCAGAGTTGGACGTGTCCATAAGTCCAGGTACACACCTGGGGCCTCACGTATAAACGGTGGATACACACAAAAATGCTGCATAAGCCCATTTCCATGATCAAATCACGATGTATAAAACCTAAACTTGGCATAAAGCCACGCACATTTTCACACTAGCTAAAACCTTGGCGTGCGCAAGTTCTCCGCTCAGCTTTCCAAACTGGTGGCACCCAGCGTCAAAGCAGTGCTTTTGTTCCAGTGTGGTTTCCCTTTCTTTTTTAGATCTAAGTGGGGAATCACAGCTCTACAGCAGCTGACTGGAAAGAGAATTTACGGTATACAGCATCAAGCATACGCTGCCTCAGCCATGCTGTCTATTGAAGTGCTCTCATACGGCAAACGCTTCAGAGCCTTTCCTCGCGGTTCAGAAACATCCCAAGAACTATAAACGCACTCAATCAGTCCATCAAGTGCTCCTTGTAGAACACTTTGTATTTATAACTAAGTACAATCACCTCACTGTAAACTTGCATTACAGTTATAATATCGCACAACCTGAACCACTTTATAAAGTGTGTGTTTATATATGATGACAATATCATTTTTAAGATGAAATGCAGCAAAATATGTTTACTATATTATACAGATAAAATTTAAATTAATTTAAATAATCTATATTGTTAATAATTAAACATGTGAAGGCACGGTGCCGCAGCGCTAGCGAGGAGCTGGCACTCCATTCACAGATTGTTCCTGCCTTGCTCTGTATTCTTGCTGGTGCTGACGTGACACTGGAAGGATAGATGGATGGAATAATTGAACATGAACTACGAAGATATTTCAATGTTCCTTAAAGTTTTGAAGAATCAGTGTTCTAAGCTTACAGATGGCTTAATGTCCATTACAGAGCTGATTGTGTGGCGATTGGGTATTTGGAGAAAGAAAAGGAAGGACAGGAAATGGGGGTTAGTACGTTTGAAACAGACAGTACTGCTACAATAAAGTATTTAATCGAAGGTCATGCATGGCGCAGCAAGCATCTGGCATGAGGCATGAACAATCACTGCACCACTGTGTTCCCATGTTTAATAACATGCTTTAACTCCTATCATCATGAAAATGATATCACGATACATCTTAGACTCGCCTTTTCACGGCAACTTTAATATCTGACAACTTCTTTTTTATTTCGGGCACCATGCGACTTTGAGCTTTCGAGTTACTCTGACACTCTGTGCCACTCAATCAACTTCCTTTTGTTGTTTATACCACTGTTTAAACCAACAAATTGTACATTTTTCTTTGCCGTTAAATGGTATTCGCTGAAATTCTTTTATTTTCCCCTGAGCTTTTGTCATTGCCTTTTCACAGAACACTGAGCTTAAGGGCTATTTATATTGATTTGCATATTCAAAGAGGCATAATTCTGGGGGGAGTTTGGGGAGTGGCAGCAGGTGCATGCATGTGCGTTACTTTTTATGCCGACCGGGATTTATGGAGTGGAAGAACGTGGAAGTTGGCGTTCGCACAGATTTATGCATCTGGATTTTTTGTGCGTACGCATATTTCCGCTTTTGTCTGTACACCATGTTATAGTGTGAGTTCTATGCACGGCGTTATGCATGAGGCCCCTGGCTACTGTGCACAGCTCCTAACGTTGCTTTGTTTTTTTTGTAGTGTGGTGACCAGAATTGCACACAATATTCCAGCTAAGGTCTGACTAGCACATTACAGCCTGAGCATAAAGTCCCTTGAATTATATTCATTGCATTTTATAAATGATCCTATTCCAGCTGCTTCTCACATTTTGAAAAAAGCTATCAAACCTTTTTTTAACACATCAGATATTTTGCTGTTTTGGAGAATAAATGCAGGATGAAACCAACTTACCACACAATGCATTGTCACATCACACAAGCTCAATTTACATTTCCTATTTCATGGCCATTTGCTTTAAATATTTTATATTTATATATAATATGCTACTGTGGCTGTTCGTTTGTCTGTCCAGGATTTTAAATCACTTGTGGCTCGCAAACCGTTTGACCTATTGACCTGAAATTTGGTACACATATACTATGTGACATCTACTATCCACTTTCGAGGTCATGATTGACCTCCAATGTTATTCCTCTTTTTATTTTATTTTATTATAGAATCAACTCTCGATAGCGGACAGTAAGGCAGCAGTGTGGCGCATGCATACGGGCGCCATTCTCATCCCCTACCTCACCTTCGCCATCACTTCCCCTACCTAATCATATCTTAAATCATTCTTGAAGCAGATTGAAGACTTAAGTGCCAGCTTAAGTGAAAAATTAAGAAAAACGTACTAAGTAATTGCAACACAAAAACTAACTTAATCAGTTTTAACACGAAAAGATGCTGACGAAAGAAGAGAAGCAGAAGGCCACTAGGGTGGAGAAAAGAAGAGCTGCTCAGGAAGCAGTAAGCGCATCAACCTCTGAGCAAACGAATGCTAAACAGAAACAGAGAAAGAATATTTAAATTATGAATGGTCAAGTGTATTCGTGCAGTTCACCATTACTGTTCTTTAGTATAATTCATAATTTCAATTGTATTTTATTGATTACTTTGATTTACTTCAGAAATCTGTATCTTATATACAGGTTTTTCAGATGCTAATTAGGTTTTCAAAGCATCCAAATTACCACAGAAAAACAAAACTGAAGTCCCATATGTCAACTTTCCTAGTGCAGCTGGTCATCTGTACTTTCCGGAGACTCCAAATTGCAGCACAACACAGACAAACATATTGATGATCCTGAAGAAGATCTGAAACAGGACCCACAACTGGTACCTACGCATCTACTACAAGGTCCTCTTCCAAAGTCAAGAGAGACCAAAATGGCAGTGACACCAATAACGCAGACACCAATTCTATAGGTTTTTGTAATCAAATGATCCAATCGAAAGACTTCTGTAACTTATGTGATAAGGTATTCATTAACATTCCATATTAGCTGTGGAATGTCTTTCATCGGGTAGTATAGCAGTGGGTTGTCAGATCCCCTTTAGGTATGCTGGGAGTGGCTGGCTCTGGCTGGCTACAAACTAACAAATGTGTGGAACATTACTTACCCTCTGTGGGTATGTCAAGCAAAAACACCACGGCAGGCAGCAGGCTATCCAAACCACACTGGAAGAAACTTTCATGAGCTGAGCCTGCAGTCAAAGAACTGAATGAATATGTTCTCTTAAGACATCCATCATGAAGAGTTAACAGCATTGGTAATGGAATGGGAAAGCCACAATGGCACTTGTTATGTTTCCGGTGTTGTCACTAAATTCTTTGGGTTTTTTGGCTCTTTGTGTCCCCCTGTGGGAATGACAGAAGCAGGAGTCAGTCTGCTCCTTCACATCCTATAGTAGATAAGCACACACTGTCCAAAAGAAAATGCACTTTTGTCAGTTTGCAGGAGATCTATATTAACATTAGGAAGGGCCAGAGAGGCCACCCTGACAGTGTCTATGACATTAGTTTTCTCTGTTGATCCCTGGTAAACAAGAGCAAATGTGTATAATATGTGCATTGGCCAGTTTAACATTGGAAAATGTGTGTTTTCTATTCCAACACCTTAGCCACATGGCAGCACAACTGAGAGGAAACTTCAAAAAAACTTCAAGTCAGGAGCTGCTAGATTTCCATGGCTGGACATGCAGTATATGTGATGCATTCAATCCACACACTTCTTGATAAAATCGATGGCAATCAATGGTGTGTGCATTTTATATGATCCAATGGTCACAGAAAAATCCAATGCAACATTACAAAGCTGTCCAATACTTGTAAAAACAAGTCATAAACAAGTTAAAGCCATTTGTAGTGACTTACAGTTGGCTTCATCAATATCTGAAGAAATCGCTCGAACGGGGATTGCTTTGTGTGGCTCAGACAGGGCTATGGCTTTCTTTGAAAATGTGTGGTGTGCCTTTGCTGCCCTCCAGTGGACAAATTCTAAAATACAGCAGGACAGCTAGTGTGCTGTGTTTTCCATCTCACATATACAGTAGTATAGTCTGTTAACATTAGTGGGCTTTAAATATAATATACTGCTCAAAGGTCTTAACTTTTCAATCACTCTACAGCTCATACTGTAGGTTCATTCATCACATCATAGCAAAAGTTTGTGTTTTTCCTATCATGTGGTGTTCCTTCCCTGGTTTATATACACATACTGTCAGCTTAATAGCACACATGTCTCTGTGCTACCTGATGGGGGGCTCTTTTGGCAAGCAAGTCCACATTCTTCAGGGTGGAAAGGATACCTGCAGATTCAATTTAAGGTCCATTTAACAAAGAAGAGAAAAGAAACTCGGCTCAAGGTAACAACCCAGCGCCCCACACAGGTGCTCGGCCATCTCACAGTACACATGCCAGACCAAATAAGGCGTCTGCCTTGTCTCTTTCATCTTTTTTTTTTACTAGCCAGTGAGCTATCTAGGAGGCAGCCTCACCTCTGAGAACTTCCACTTTTTGAAGTTTCAGAAGAGATAAAAGAATGTGCACATAGCAGAAGAGCAAGACCGTCTAGTACGAATTTAACATTAACAAGGAGATGCACTAAAGGATGAAACTCAAAATAAGACAAAGACATTCATTACAAAAATAGAGTAAAACACATGGTGGACTGGTTAGTGCTGCGCTATTGCAGCTCCAGAGTCCTGGGTTTGGATCAGACACTGGTTGCCGCCTGTGTCACTCCTCCACACTTCTCCGGGGCTTTTTCTTTGGATGTCAGCAGCTCAAGTGTGTATGTGGCTGTTTGCAAAAGACTGGCACCCCACCCATGACTGGTGCCTGTTATAACCTAATGTTTCTGATTATGGCCTCCTGACCCCCTGATATGGAGTAAGTTATTTTTTCCCGTTGGATGTCAATACACCGCTCTGCTCTCAAAAGGATGACTCTCTCCTCCTCGATTATTGAAGATCAATGTACAACCTTCTGTCTTCAAGGGAAAACTCCTGCCTGGTTGCGTTGGATTAAAGAAAGACGCTGTTCCTTTAAGAGGGACTTCAGTCCCCCCATTGTGATGGAATAAAGTATGGCACTATTTTTTCAAAGTGGGGTAGATAGAAGAACCCCCCAGACTGAGGTACATCTCCCCAGAGTCATAACCACTTCAAAACAGCGCATACACCCCTGCTAAGACATCACTGTATGGGGATTCTCTGGGACACAAGAGCCTGACTGGGCCCTCCATGGTATGTGGGGTCTGTATCTGTGACTGCCTAGTGTCCCACCGTGTCCCAACCCCAGCTCAGCTCTGTGGTGTCAGGTCCTCTAGCAGGCTTTCCTTGAAGCTGCTTTTACAGTATTTAAACAAATTGGCAATTTGTTCTGCCTTTTGTCTAACTTTTATTCTATTTTCATCCCTTTTGGGTTTCCTCCTGTCAACAGCATTGGAATTTTAAAAAACTACCAGGCGCGTACAGCCTTTATCGGAAGAGATCATGTAAAGGAGAATTTGCATCATGCAAGCTCATTTTCTCAATTTCCTTAGTTGTTGGTGCAGTTATTAAAATTGGGGACGATTCTGAGGAAGTGGTACAGTAATACAAGAGCCCTACTGGGCAGACCCGATAATTTATTTTCATTTACAACTGTGTCTGAATATAAAAAAGTGTTTACAAAATAGAACTACATCTACACAGGTTGCTGTCACAATGGATTTCACACTGCGTCTTCAATTTGAGTGCAGACAGCTTACTGGTAATACATTAAGGAGCTTCCTGTCACTTCTCGGAGTCCTCGGTTGTGGTGGAAGGAGAGCTCACGCTGCAGTCATGAGGTGTGCATGGAGCTCTAGAAAACCCTGGGAGTAGATCTGGGGGTGGAGGAGCTACCAGTCATGTGCAGGAAGTAAACTCTAGCACACTTCCTATACTCGTACTCTGCTTTCTATTCATGTATGCTATATGAAAGGCACTTTAAAAAACCTCATTGACTGGCTGAGCCATGCCAACAAAACATAGCCGAGTCCACGATGTGCTGTGAACAAACAGCTGGCTCACAGTGTGCTTCATTGATTAAAGCTTTGGACTTGAGGTTGTGGGTTCAAATCCCACCACTGACACTGTGTGATCCTGAGCAAGTCACTTGACCTGCCGGTGATTCCATTGCAAAAACAAAAGAAATGTAAGCAACTGTATCTCAGTCTAAATAAGATAAATAAATAAATCTCTAAATAAATCTCTGTCTAAATAAATGTACATGGGGGAAATGCCCAGAGATGGGTTGGGAGCATGCGCTGATGATGAACCACCTGGATTGGGATCCGAGGGCAGCCGTGCAATGGGTGACATCTCAGCACCACACTGGAACAGTCTGAGGTTTTTTTACGGTGGCTGGAGTGCCACCAACCCCCAAGTTGTCCCTGTAAGTTGGAGAACCTGCTTTCAGGGCTGGATGCAGATTAACGTCATACCCAGGACAAAGCCATTGCAGGTTAAGGGCCTTGCCAACAAGGTTGAGTTACTTCTGGTATTTATAGGATTCAAACCTTCTGATTGCTGGCACGGATCCCTAGCCTCAGAGCCCCCCCTCCTCCACCCAGGGAGAAGTGCCCAGACTCCTAGAAATGGCACTGCAACATTGTTTATTGGAACATGTAAAGATTTGAACTTCTTGCTAGAGCTGTTACTCAAAGGATCCCCTGTCCATCTTCTATACATTTAAACTCCTACAACAGGCACACCACTTCTTTATAAAGTCTACAAGAACTCCACACAAGTTCATCTCTCCATCCATTCTTTTCCAGAATTTCATGGTCAAACCAGGGGCACAGTCGCACTCCCTTCTCATGTCTCAGAATGTATCTTTCCCATTTCGACTTAGGGCAGTCTTGAGCAGTCCTAAAAGACCTTCCAAAGTGACCTTACCTTTATAGGGACACAGTAGTATAATGGGATGGTAGGTCTTTAAGGTGGCATGTTATCGCCATGTGACATCTCCTGGACAATGGTGGGTGTCACATCGATTCTTTAGTATTAACAGCAGCCTTACTCTCCAGAATAAACTGAAAAACTCCCAAGGCATAATGACAATGCAATTGTTCAGCGTCTGGTAATGAGACCTTCGTTCACGTCAAAGACTAAATAATATAATAGGGAACACAAATAAGGGGGGAAATTATTTAGGCACAAAGTGCAACAAGCATGGTGCAGAGCGCTAAAGAGCTCTGTTAGGAGCCCAAGAGCCACTGGAATTATTAATCTTCATGTTGGTGAAACCCGGAGTCTGAAATCACCGTGTGCTTGGCGGATGCTTGAAGCGATAAATAAAAGATAACAATGCTCATGCAGAAGGCTTTGAACAGAGCGCCGACCTGAGCTCCTGTTCCTTTGCGTTTACAGCAGCGTATTTCATTGTTCTGCCGTCGTCATTAGGTTTGCTATTCAGCAGAGCAGAAGTTTTAATGAGCCTCTTCTGCTTCACAAAAGCCACAGAGAGGATCAGAGTCACCGATATCCAAATGGCAGTTCCACTGACTACAGAGGCCCAAGTCCAAGGAAATGTGAATTCTTTGTGTGCTGTGCTTAGGTGGGAACTGCAGGGGGGGGGACACCGCTGCCTGATGACATCTTTTTAATTTTTCCATTGTTACAGTTCTTCATTCATGCATATCCCTTCAGAGCACTGGCCAGATTTAAAAATATGTGACACATTACAGGAATCCTAAGGTATTCATGAAAAGAAAACATTAGTAACATGGATGTTGAGCAGAGTTCAAATGCCAGTTTGTCTATTATCTGTGAGAAGTTGGTACACTTATTTTCTTCCCACATGCCAAAACATATCATGTTTTCAGTTTTTCTTGACCACAAAAGGGCTCTGTATTTGACCTTGGAATTCATAATAAGTGATAGCATGGGGTTTGGATTGGACAGTCACTTAACTAAACCAAAACACACACAGCAGTTAGAGCTTCAGGGAGTCAGGTCAGATTTCTAGTTTGGCTGCAGTCTGTGAAGAAAGTAACAATTGGACCCTCATATTCTTCCTCAGGGTACTTCAGCTTTTTGCTACATCCCAATGACATGCACTATAAACTGACCCAATATGAGTGACTATGAGTGTGCCCAGCAATGACAGAGTGGCAGAGTGGCCAGCAATCCTCTAATGAAAAAACCAGGCTTAGATGGCCCCTGTGCCTCCTGCGGCTGATTGGCTGTCCAAAACTGATTGACAGGTATCCTCCCACACCCCAATCTCAATCACTCTACAGGCACATCTACTTCATTGGTGGTGCAGAATGATATGAGTGTGAATGCAGAAGCTAGGACTATTAAGATTGAAATAAATGACTAAGAAATACATGCATTTACCTGTACATTTAACTTTGATATAACAGGAATTAACTGAAATCTGGCTAAATAACAGAGATGAGCAGGAATAAAACCTACACTGGTACGCATTATTTAGGAAAGACAGGAAAAACCTACAATGTGGAGGAGTCGCCAAATTTGAATGCAAGGCTTCTTCAGTTTGATTATGAGCCACAGCTTACTGAGGATGTTTGGACTAAACAAGCATCAGGCCTCAGGATGTAGTAATAGGAGTGTATTCAAGACACCTCAATGCAGACAGTTGTTTCAATTTACATCTCTCTAGTATAATAAAAAAAATCCTGGGTTGAGACGTGATCTTTTCAGAATGCACTTTGATGTCCCACGAGACAAGACAGTGAGACAAAAGGACAGCTGCTATACAGCCTTTTAAATGATCGACGTGCAGTGCAACAAGCAGAACACGCAGCTTGACAGCAGGAGCAGCAAGCCAGCAGCTGATCTGTCCGCATCTCCTTAGCGTGCATTCAGCCCCCCTCTGTACAATATGAGTGGCAGAGACACGAAGTGGCTGGTGCGTAGCACGCCCGGGGAGGAAGGTGGTGGGTGAGCGAAGCGAGCAGAGGGCAAAGCCCCCTAGTCTTTGTAGTAATATTCAAGAGGCAAGTTTAGAGGAGCATGTTACAGTCATCAGGGACTTGAATTACCCAAACATTAACTGGGTTAACCGTACAAATTTTGGAGCATAAAAACAGCACTTTTTAAAATGTAATCAATGAGTGACAAGCCATGGCCAAACCAGGGGCACAGTGACACTTCCTTTCTCATTCTGTGTTTGGCCTCAAATGACTCAGAATTTGTTTTCCCATTTCTACTTCGGGCATCCTTGACCTTCCAAAGTGATCTCACCTTTAACAACAAAAAATGAGTTATGCAGCCTGTCTAGATTTGGTACTTTGAAGGAACTGAAGGGATATGGAGAAGCTCGATTAGGGTTAGGTTTTTAAGTGTGGAGACAGCCAAGGACATGTTTGCAGGTTTAAAAGTTTTCTATATGTAATGATAGTGAAACAGTAAGGAAACACAGACTCTGATAAATAGTGGAGCTAAAAATTGTAGGGCATATGAAAGCAACAATTAAAAAGGGTTTTAGGAAGACGAAAAGTCTGTTTAATGACCTATTGGAGAGAAAGAAGGTGTTAGGGTGGATTGGAGGACCATCGGGATGCATGTTTCATTATTGGGAGTTCCTCTTAGAGTGGGTGTTGTGAGGTCTGCTTGAGGGATTTTTCCATAATATGAGAAGAGACTCCTCATTCTGAGTCAACCTCATCACCGCAGAGGTGTCAGAGTCTAAGGAGCTCTCAAAGTTGCATTAAAATACAGTGTTCATCTTGATTTTCAGAAGGCTTTTGATAAGGTACCACATGAAAAGTTAGTGATCAAACTAAAAGAAGTGGGAATTCAGGGTATAAAAATTGGCTCAAACGCAGAAAGCAAAGGGTTGCAGTGAGGGGATCTTTTTCAGAATGAGGTCATTTTAAAAGTGATGTCTCCCAGGGGTCAGTGCAGGGGCTGCTGCTCTTTTGGACACACATAAACAATCTGAACAAGAATACAATCAGTAAGCAGGTTAAACTTGCAGACAATACCAAACTAAAGGGAAGGGCAGATAATGTCGAGTCAACGAAATTGTTACAGAGTCACTTGGGTAGCATGCAGGGATAGGCAGATAAAATTTAATTTAAGTAAATGTAAAGTATTACATGTAGGAAGCCAAAGAGTTAGATTTGAATACACAATGGGAGGTCTGAAACTTGAAAGCACCGCTTATGAGAAGGACCCAGGAGTCACGGTGGACTCATCATTATCGACATCAACTCTCTTATAACTGACTTTCTCTTTTAACTTTTCGGCAGCATTATGCAGTGTTTTTGGTATCATTTATATCTTGCCTTCTTCTCTCTTTATCTTTTGTCCACGTCTTTCCTTTTTCTCCTTTTCTTTCCTCCACACTTGCGCTTCTATTTATAATGAGGACATGGCACAGGTGTGGTGATTAGCAGCTCCCGGCATCAATCATGTCCAGGGCAACCCTGCACCTGTACTCCTAGGCGCTCCCTAACCCTAACCCTAACCGCTCCTGTCACGCTACCATGCCCTTTCCTTAAAGCCACGAGTGCAGAGAGTCTTAGTCTTAAATAGCAAATTAATTAATTAAATTAATTGGCAGCAAAACTAGTCACCAATTAAGAAAATGGTTAGAATGAAAACCTCCAGGAACTCTCCACGGATCACAGGTGGCCACCACTGCTGTAGACCTCACATGAATTGGACATCACGTGACGTGCCATGGTGACGCCTGGTGCATCCTGAGCGGTATCTCCCTACAAGTTTTTGCCATTTTACTCACTAACCTACTAACCTAGCATTACATTCAGAATTTTGTGCTTACCTTACCATAGAAGATTTGAAACCTCAGAATACTGAACCAACTCCTTTGCCGTCAATAAACAAAAAAGAAAGTGTAGCAACCAACCTTTGGTTCTGGTAACTCTTTGAATACAACAATGTCAAATATCTATTAAAGAACTAAGTGAATAAGTGAAGAACTCTACACACTGCAGTTCAGTGTACCTGCCATGATGTCAAGATGAAGGTGCCTTTTATCCTAATTGGATAAAAAAGGGCTCATTACAAGAGCATGAGAATTCTGGAGCACAAAGGGGGCACAGAGAACATTGCTCAAATGTAGTCCAAGTGAATTCCCCACTTTCCATCCATACAGACTATGCTAGTACATTACTGGCATCAGAGCTGCAATGACTGACTTGGGCCTTGTCTCTTTATGAAATTTGGGAAGGTTTTCAGATCATCTTCTCACACCACAGGAAGCAAACCATGGACAAGATATTACATTCAAAGATTCACAGCTCCATTTCTTCTGAGACATCAGTACTAGTGTAAGGTAGCGTGGGAAGAGCACCGATCCTGCAATAGAGAAAGCATTAGAGATTAGACTTCAGCCTCTCCTACACAATCCTGCGAAGGTGCAAGTAAGCCTGGATTTGGCACAGAAAGTCCTTCCGCCTTTGGTTTATTAATTTCTGGCTCATGAACCACACCACACCCAAACTATTTTTCAGAATGTCTCCACAGATTCATTGCACCTTGCTGTTTGTGTCTACTGGGTGCACCTGGCATTGTACCTCACCTAACCTCCTTTCTTTGATGTTCACCCCCGACTCTCATCACTCCAGGTCCGTCTGTACCTTTTACCTTTTCTTTTGCAGTCAAAGATCTCCTCTCTTCTCACTTCAAGTCTGTGGTTCTCGTCACAGGACACAAATACTTACTTACCATCCGATCCACCATCTTTGTCCCAGGTCTTGATAATCTGGGCCTACTGATGCTACCCTCTCTCTCTCTTCTTGCAGGCCATCCTGTCCAGGATGTTGCAGATGCACTGGTGTCCCCACTCTTTTTATTATTCTTTTTCAGACCCAGGCTTTAATTCATAATAACGTGATGGGTTTTGGAGTGCATGGAGATCAGGAAATTGTGATGCTGGCATGGAGGTGATTGGGCTTTGTTGTTTTGTTTTCCATCTTAATAAAAGTTAAACAAACTACTGATCAAGGGAAAAAAACTTGCATAGATTGCTAGAAAGTCAATGTTGAGTAATATTAGGTCTAAAAGCTCTACAGGCTCATAAAATGTCTTGTTGTGGGCGCTTGTCCAACGTTTTGTCTGTAAATAACTGTGTAAAAATATTGAATTTCATTATAAATGAGTTAGTATGCCATTTGTTTTATTGAGTTCGTTGGCTTATGAACTCTGTAAAGTGGGACTGATGGAATACAGTTTACTATTTGCTTGGAAGAAGTCTAAGCTGATGCAAATGCTGAGGGGAAAGAGAAAAATAAAATTGGATTGAACTCACCTGAAACACAGAGAGCAAAGATAGAGAGGCTGGCTAATTTGAGCTTGTCTCATTAAGGAAGCTTCAGAAATGTACCTGAGCCTCTGAACAATATGAAGTACCAGAGGGACTCGGAGACCAAGACTTCAGTGAAAAAGAAGGGGCTGCTTCTGGGAGCTGGAAAGGCTTCATGTTACTTGTCACCTCAGTGGACACTGTCTGCTACCTAGCTATACAATTGAGGACCCAGGGTATTTGTTTTATAGCCACAGAGGCTGGCATAAAATCAAAAGGGAAACAAAAAATTGCATTCTCCTTCAAAAGAGGTTATTCAGAATGATGTTTGGCTGAAAACCAGGTAGTGAAGAGCGGGGTTTAGATTTACGCAGTAATGCTATCAAGGGGCTCCAGTGCAATTAGGTTGGACTGGAGGGAAGTCTTTGTACCTGCCGCCTACCCACTTTAAGTAAAGAGTTGTGAGGAGATGGAGCCCCATGGGAATTTCATTTGCTAGAAACAGACGGAAGCAGGCCCACCCAGGGACCAGGTAATTAGTTTTTATATAAGTTAAGGCACCCACCCCCTCGTGAGAAGGCTTGTGAGGAGTTAGGCACTTTCGAAAAGAATAGGAAGCTTAAATCTCACTGAATCTGCAGCACCCTCTCCATCCTTTCCCTTTTCTTTATCATCTGCTTTCTGATCAGGTGCAGTAGTAGGCAGAGACCACTGTGATAGACGGCCAGCAGCTCAACACAGCTGGGACGCCCTGAGGATGGAAGGATGGGGGGGGAAACAGCTACTTTTGGACACTGCTTCCCCAAAAAGGCTAGATGGCAGCTCCCCTGGAGTGTAGCGGTGCCCTGGATTCCCGCAGGGCATTCTGGGACTTGGAGTTCGGTTTCTCAGCCCTGTTGGGTACCGTGGGTTCTGCCAGGAGGAGCTGTGACAGGACCGGAGGAACCATACCTCATCCATAGCCAGTTCTTCATTAGACCCGGAAGTGCTAGCAAGTCACGTGATTGGAAGGACAGAAGCACTTCTGGGTCAAGGACTATATAAAGGACTGCTCTGAACCCAGCAAGCATGGCAGAGTCGGGAGGAGGTGGACAATGGAGATTTGTGTTTATTAGTATTGTAATTATTATTGAATTGCCTGTTTATTGTGGCAGAGGTGCTTGTGGGCACAAGAAGAAAAAGATTAAAATATCTTCTTGGTGTTTTTAACCTATTTGTCTGTCTGTCGGGTTTAGAGGGGCAACAGTGACCCCTAGCTTCTTACACCACCCTGGACAGGACGTAATCCACCCCAGAATACTCACAACTAGGGTCATTCGGATATGTCAGTGGTTCTGGACATTTGGAGGAAAATATGTGAATAAATCTCCCAGAAACCAACAGTCCGAATGCAAAAATCACATGAAGGCACTGAAGTTCAAAGGCGAAACGTTGCAGGATGGAGCTTCAAAAACTGTGCTATTGTATGAAAGCACCATTATATTGACACATTTAAAACTATGAAATTAGGAAAAGAACACAACTACTATTAAAGGCATTAAAAAGACAGAAAATATTACTTTATTCTTCTGGTTTGTCTACTTATTGTAAGTATGGCAAAATAAACACTTTATCCTATTTTAAGGGCAGAATGGCAGATCTGAGGCTAAGGATTTGCGCTGGCATCCCGAAGGTTGCCGGGTCGAATCCCCGTCACTGCTGGTCCCTTGAGCAAGGCCCTTAATCTTCAATTGCTCCAGGGGTGCTGTACAACGGCTGACCCTCTGCTCTGACCCAAAGGGGTATGCGAAAACTAACAAATTCCTAATATGAGAAATTGTATAAGGCGAAATAAAGAACAAAAAAAAATAAATAAACACTTTATCCTCTTTTAAGCTGGTTAGAAAATGTACATGTGAGGTAACATTCAATGGTGACCGGAGACAGAAACAGCAATCAGACGTGTAAATGAGGACAAAAGACTGAATATTAAGCACTCAAGTCAAAGTGACCTCTCTCAAGCTAAACTAGCGAGTTCCATGGATAGGCGACATGCAAGAGAGAGCTGCTTAGGGTGGAATGGATTTATGAATACCATATTCATTGATTATTACTATATACAAATTGGGGCCTTTTAAAAGTTTTGCTGAAGAAATGCCTGTTATTTCAGATTTGCCTTTAAATTATAGTGCATCCATTAGGGTGGGCCACGGCCAGTTTTGGTACTGAAATTAGCACAATAAAGAAACGTTTCTTGAATTTGCACCTCTGGTCCTCTGCCTCAATTATTTGCTTCCCTGATCCTACTTAAACCTAAATGGAAGACAGCTTGTCACAGAGTGCCGGTTTACTGCCTGATCACATCATCCAAATAGCTCAGGGGCCAGCAGCACTATGTGTAGAGCAGAATACAGAGGAGAACAGGCTTGCAAGTATCGTGATCTCCAGCTATTTTACATGACTTTGGATATTTTTCTCCTCATCTGTATTTCTTTTGACATTTTGGTGATGCCATGCTGTGCTCTGTATTCAATACTCTGCAGTAACTGCCTGTTGATGATTTATGGAGACACCAACTTTGTTAAGTGTGAGGAGTTGTAGAAATCTGGTATCAGTGTTTTATATAACACAAAGACTCTAGGTCTAAAAGATTTAAACTAATTCTTTTGTATTGCACCTCTGGTATTAATACATTACTTGCTCAGCCAAGAGAAGCTGACTCGATCGATTGACCCTTTGCTGCCTTAAAGTTCTTATTTCAGTGCTCATATCTCTCATAAAGTAAACTACAACAACCAGTGACCTACTCTTTCAAATAGAACCATGTTCTTGCTGGTTACAAAAGGGGGCTGCACAGATTTATCTCTGCTATGTTTCTGACTATTTTTGGACAGCATGGTAGTGCAGGTGGTTAGCTGCACAGCTTTAAGTTCTGAGCTTTGAATCCTGGCCTGACTTTATGGTGTTCTCCTTGTGTCTATGTAAGCTCTTCCCATCAGGATTAGGGTTAGGCTTAGGGTCAGGTTGTGTTTCTTATCTGACATCCCAAAAATTTACATGGCAGGTTAATGTTATTTGGTGGTGGGTTGGGGCTGTGCAATGATCAGATATCCATCCCCATCCTGGATCGTTTCCACCTGGTGCTAAATGTAGCTGGGACAGGATGTGTTGCCCATAACAGGTTTGGTGATGGATGAGTGTGTTTTATGCAGCTCTCTGGGTCTGCTGTATATAACATTGCCCCTCTAAGAATGCATTGGTACGCCGTGTATTGTATCCCATACCGTAATCGAATGGATAAGTAAGCCTTAGAAAGTCATGACGAGAGTGCAGTAACAGTCCTGTCACGCTCCTCTTCACCGTATGGATACAGAGACGCTGTGTGTCAGCATGTTGTGTTGACTCAGCTCCAATGGTTTAGCGGTGTCCCCTTGTATACTCCCCAGCCAGCAAAGCCCAAAGTGGGCATCACTCACACTGCCAGGCCATCTGAACATTTAAAGCCCCCGGGAAAGTTGTAGCCATGACAGCCTCATTTATGCCAGACAAGCAGGCTTACCAGATGGAAGAGCCGTTTATTCTGCAACATCTCCATTCACCCCCTACCCTCAAAATAAAAAATGATGCTACTGTTGCACAGTAATCAGGTACCAATAATATGTCAATTATCAGGCTAGCAGAGTAAGGAAGAGAAAGGGAAAAAAATGCAGCCTGTCATCTGGGCAGCCTTTTAGAGGTGGGAAACTACAGCAAATCCAGCAGGGAGTAGAGAGAAAGCGAGCAGGTGATGTGTAGGCAGTCAAAGCTTTCAAACGGCTCCCACCGAGGCCTTGAATTAAGAATCCCCCCAGGCTTTCACATCAGCCTTAATGCTTCCTGCTGATACACACACACACACACACACACACACACACGTATGCTGGGAACAATCTGCTGTCCCAGCTTCCTCAAAACCATTACACATAACGGTGTTTTAATCACAATCTGACACATACCCGAGCTGCTTAATAGGCGGAACAGTTGTCACAAAATCTCTTCTGATTTCTGATATATTCAATCTTCAAAAATGTGAATGCTTAAAAAAAAGTTTTGGTTCTGTAGAGAGTTAAAAATGAAACGAATAAATGAGTTCTTCTACCTTAAAGGAGCCTAGAAGTGAGGCAGAATTCACAGTTCAGTTTGGGACAAAGTGCCTTTAAGGATTTGTGGAGAACGGTGGGAAAAGATTTAATGAAAAAATAGCAAAAGAGGGCAAATGTGCACTGAAGAGCCAGAGAGATCACGGAGGGCTTACCTACCAATAGATCAGATAATGTACAAATACACACACACACATTATATACCCAGCCAGGGCATCCTGACAATGGAGGGACCTGGGGAGAGAGTGTTTTCAGGACATTTTCTCCCCTGGACCAATAGAGGGCAACACCTTAGGCTTGCACCAGGGCCTGGAGCATGGAAGCTCAAACCTGTGGGGGTCCGTGGCCACCGCCGGGGGCGCCTGGATATTTGCAAAAGTGTTAGCAATACAAGTGGCTCTATGTTCTCAAGAACTATGGAGTGTTGGATGTTCCTCAAGCTCACTTGGAGAAAGTTAAGGGTATTGGTGCCACAAGTGTAAGTGTGTTTGTGTGTTGTATCTGGTAAGTGGTGTTTGGCCGGCCTGTCACAAATGGATGCACAGTTTTAGAGGAAATCTCATGTGTCTGAGCAGATCTACTAACAAACATCAAGGGCACAGAATGTGGACAGCTCTAATGTTACAAGGTCTACTTGTGATCTACCAATCCATCAGTGTTGTCATCTCCATTCCGTTGTCACATCTGTGCAGTTGGCCTCATGGGGACCAGTAATTTGGCCTGATGAAAAACCCTCAGTTGTGTACGTTTCTTAGTGTGTTTCATTCATATCTAAATTCTAGACACACAGAAACATACATTAATAGTAGACAGCAGTGTCTGTATTATGCTTGTGTTCCCTGCCTTTAGTGATCTGCTCTCTCCTCCCTAGACAGACACCACAGCCAAGACTGATGTTTTTATTATGGTGCAAGTCACACTCTAAGGTCACACCTCTTGCTCTCTATTAGCCATGTTGCACTTGCCTCCCACCTCCTCCTAAAACATGGCCGTCCTAGCAGGAAACTCATCAAGTCTTCACTCTTCCAAATGGTACACATCTAAACAGGCATACTCACTGAAGAGGCCCTGTCTGGGAGTCTCACTTTATACGTTGTGGACTATGGCCGGCCATTCATCCCAACCAATACCCCCAGGCTGCCAGGTGGAGCCCCCACTGCAGCATTTAGGTGCCCCAAATGCCAGCAGGGAATTATGGACAATGGAGTTTTTATCCACAGAAGGTTTTCGCTACAACCCGGAAGTGTGTCCTAGTCACATGGACAGAGGAAATGACGTGCTTCCGGGTTGAAGAAGAAGAGCTTATATCTGACCCGGAAGTGCTAGGAAGTCAAATGGACTGCAGGTTCAGAAGCACTTCTGGGTCACAGACTATAAAAGGACTGTGGGAGATACCAGATGTCGAGCTGAGCTGGGTGGAAGAGTGGCAACATGTCTGGGAGTGGAGGATTATTGAGAATTGTGTTATTGTTTATTTATATGAGTATTGTGGAGAGGAGGGTGTTTTGTGCACTGCGCAGTTTAAATAAAGTCAATTATTGGACTTTTACCTACTGTCTGGCATCTAGTCTGAGGGTTCAAGGGGATGACAGCGCCCCCTATCTGTCACAACGTTATGAAGAGATGTTCTCAATCTGACTGTGTTATACAGAGATCTTCATTCTGTCCATTTCATTGGTCAAGAACATTCCCTAATCTGGAAAACAGGATGTTCCAGAGGAGAGGAGATGTAGATCTGGTCCTCTGAGGAACAGTGAAGGGGAGTTGTGGTGACGTTCCAGGTTTCTTCACTGATGTTCGCCACTCTAAGAGTTTGGGAGGTTGGCTGGAGAGGCAATGGCACCTGAGACCACCAAGGTGATGGTCCTATCATGGCACTACACTCCTCTGAAGAGGGTTAACATGTCCCTGAATCTGAGTTAACTGCTCTTCTTTATTCCTTAAAAGGACCTCCTAATTCCTTGGAATAGTGGGAAGGGGCTCACCTGTGGAGGGGGTTGAGGTTGCATGATAGGCAAGAGAAGGAGGTGAGCACTTACAGAATCATATCTTGCCTTTGCATAGCTTAGCATTTGTTGGTTTCTCATTTTGTGTGTAATAACCCCCATGGTTGCTGGATTTGTAACTTCAAAGTGTCATTCTGGGCCCCAACACTTGTTCAAGAGCACCCCAAACAGTCAAAACATCTCCAGTTTGTCAATGAGTTGATTCTGCACCCCATCTTTGTACTTCATATTTACCACACCACACCATTTTCCTAATCCTGAGCAGGGACGCGTAGGGCTGGAGCCCACTGCAGCAAGTACGGAGCAGAACGTATGGAACAATCCCCTGGAGAGTCAATTGCAGGACAAACACACTTGCACACTCACACAGGCCAGTTTACTTGCTGCTGTCCTGTTTCATATACAGTATGTCACTCTATAAATTTCACAGACACTGTGTGATGGGTCACGGCCCATGAGTCCATATAGCTGACAGCATGCTAGTGTAAAATGTGCCCAGTGTCCTCATCAATTCACTGCCCTTGACAGCGGTGGTGGTCACTCAAAAGGTGGCTGGGCAGCTCCCCTGCTCCATTTTCTTACTGAGTAACGGCAGCAACTGCTCACTTTTCTGTCCTCTCTCCTCTTGACTGTGTCTGCCCCAACCGCTGCTTCCGAGCCGCTACAGTAAATGAAGACGACTATGGTTCTTTTACTCTGATGAGAGGAGCTGGAGTGGGATGTTTGCCAGTTGCAATTTGTGTGATGAAGATCAACCCCTTTTAAACAATGTCTTGTGTCTGTTCCTGGCTGTTCAGCAATAAAAACATCGTTCTTTTGAAACTTGATCCCTTTTTCCCCGTCGCCTGTGCAACTCTGCGACCCAAGCACAACAAAACATAAAGCCTTCGATGTCTTTACCTTTAGAATGATTTGCTAAGCAGATGCTTTTGTTCAAAGCAGTTTACAAAGGAGGCCAACATAATCTCGAAAACATCAACCAGGGGACTGTCCGGAAAAGTGTTACAGGACAAGATTACACAATTGATCAGCACAAGTGATGAGCTCAGAACAAAATACAAGCCATAACTCCCGGGTTAGTAAACCTGCTATCAATAAGAGAGAAACTCAACACTTCTTAAACATTTGTATGCCACTGCACTTTACAGGTGTAGTTGCAGGTAGATGCCCATGGGGGTCCCTAAAGATCAGGTTTTCGGGCCTGTCAGATTTAAACCAGCTTTTGCTGCAGTGCTGGTATGTGGTGGTCCAAAAAGAAACATGAAAATGATTTCAGTTTGCTGGATGTATCTCAACAGTTAAAGACCCCAGCCGTGCCAGTGCAGAATATGATCCTGTAAGAGGAGGAGTGCATGAGCACAGTGGGGAGTGTGGGAAAAGCATCAGGGGTATCTCTTTGATCTACAGGCTAAACTTTAAGGAAGCGTAGAAATGACAAGATGCCCTCCATTATGTGAGAGGAGTCATGCAGATGGAGTACATTACAAAAAGGTAGCTAGCATGAGCCTGGCAGCAGCAGCAGCCTCCTGCTCTGTTCTGGTGCAACCGCCAAGATCTTTAGAAGTGACAAGAGCATGTGAAGTACAAAGAGTTGACTAACTCACAGCAATAAGTCTGATTATTCTCATTATTGCGGACTTTGAAAGGTAGCACACTTAAAGCCCACCCCACAGAACCGCAGTGTGTGTGTGTGTGTGTGTGTGTGTGTGTTTGTCTGGCAAGTGTGAGGCACAGTCGCTCCCAGGCAAGCCTACATATTGTTGCTGCACGCAGACTTCAAAGTGTGAGCAAATAAACATTTCCCAAAGACGCAGTCATTGGCAGCTCTTCTCAGGCAGCGTATTGCAGCCAGTAAGGGGGGCCCATGGTGCTGCTCACCAAGCTCAGGCACATCGTGATTACCTGAAGCAGCTGTCTCCACTCCACACCAGCAGACATGCTGTCAAACTCACTAGATGAAGCTCTGCTGGTTGACTTTGCTCCTTCTTTTTCTTTTGTTTAGTATAAATATTCTAGTAGTTAATGCATTAGGCACACCAAATTTTCACTTTACTCAGTCAATAAAGTATATATGTGTGTGTATGTTTTATATATATATTGCCACAGGAGGCTGGGGGTCAGACCCAGCCGGGACGCCTGGAAGGACCGGGAGGTGGTCTATATGTCCCCTGGGCCACAAGGGGGCAACCACCCTGGATGTTGACGGGACCACAGGGAAGGAGCAAGGAGTGTCAAGCCCAATGGAGCCTGTGGCAATCGCCAGGCGGCGCCCCGAGCGTCGTGGAGATCGTCACTTCCGCCACACCTGGGAAGGTGGGGGAAGATCCTTCAAGTGACACCCGGAGTGCTTCCAGGTGCAAGAGCAGCACTTCCTGGTGTGGGAAAGAGTGTCATCAGGCACCTGGAGCACATCTGAGTGGGAATCCGTCAATGTCAATTTATTTATATAGCACATTTAAAACAACATAGGAATGCTGTGGCCAAAGTGTTTTACAATAAAAGAAAACATACAAATAATATAAATAACAAATAGAAATAAAATATACATAACATAAATAAAATAAATAATAAATAGTAATGTAATGTTCCATAATCACAATGAGGAAATCATCAGTATTACTGAATGCAAGTAAATAGAAATGAGTCTTTAATCTTGTTTTGAACATTTCAATTGTAGACAACTCCTTTATGTAATGAGGTAAAGAGTTCCACAGGCGAGGAGCACCAGCTGCAAAAGCCCTGCCCCCCTTAGTTTTACATTTAGTACGAGGGACAACAAGAGACAACTGACTAGAAGATCTAAGCACTCTAGATGGCTGGTGTAAAACACACAATTTGGATAAATAGGCAGGAGCAAGCCCATGTAAAGATTTAAAAACTAGCAACAAGACTTTAAAATCAATTCAAAAACTAATATTGGAGAAACAAAGTCAGACTTTCTTGCCCCAACCAGAAAGCGAGCAGCAGCATTCTGGACCAACTGTAACCTGCGTATCACGGATTTGCTAATCCCAGAATACAGCGAGTTGCAGTAATAAAGGCGAGAGAAGATAAAAGCATGAGTAGCTTTCTCACGGTCCCTAGAAGATAAAAAAAAGGCTTGATCTTATAGACAAAGCTGGAAAAAGCACCTCTTGACTAAAGAATTAACCTGTTTCTCAAAAGAGTTAAGGTGATCAACCAATTGATTATAAATAATTCTTTCTAATATTTTAGTCAGAAATGGCAATTGGGAAATCGGGCGAAAACTGGCTAAAACGCCAGGATCTAATTCTGCCTTTTTTAGACAGGGACATACCGCAGCATGTTTAAAAAATGAGGGCACAACTCCCTTAATAATAGAAGCTTTGATAATGGCTAGTAAAGATGGACCCAAAACATCAAAGGCTTCCACTATGAGGCATGGTGGTACAATATCAAGAGGACTTAGAGTTGGTTTAAGGGTGCCAATAGTTCTTTTTAATTGTGAAAGTGAGACAAGATCAAAAGATTCTAAGACAATACCATGATTAACAGTAGGAAGTGCATAGCCAGTTGGAACAATACCACAGCGAATGTGATCAATTTTACTGACAAAGAATGATAGAAATAAATAAAAGGGACCGCTTCTCTCTAATCATTCAGGTAGAGTCGGGAGCGGGAGAAGTACGAAGCTCCCATGAGGACAGGAAAGGCAGCCCACAGACATTGAGAGAGAGGCCCGTGAAGAGGGTGATTGGTGCTGGGGGCACTGTGTGTTGTGTGGGACTTTATGTATAATAAACGTGTGTTTGGACAAAGTGCTGGTGTTAGCCTGATGGTGTTCAGACCCAAACTAACAATATATATATATTATGGAAGATCAGCCTCGACACAAACAGACACAGACTCCAGCTGTCGAAATACACATGCATTTTACTCCTGGGCACACAACACAACACGACACTCAGCCCAATACAGCTCACTTCTGCCGCCTCTACTCCCTGTGCAAGCTCCATCCTCTTCCACCCTACTTCGGCTCTCCGAATGGAGTGAGGCAGGCCCTTTTATGGCAAACCTGGATGTGCTCCAGGTGCTCCCTGATGATCTTCTGGGTGGAAGTGCTGCAGTCCATGCCTTGGGAACCATCCAGGTGCCTCCTGGTGGTAGCCACGGACCCCCACAAGGATGAGCTTCCCAGCTCTGTATCGGTGACCCTGATGGAACCAAGGAGGCTGCAATCTTACATCCAGGGGAATATATCCTCTCCTGGTCCTTCCTTGTTCCTGGTGTCCCAGTGGGGTAAGGTCCCTAATCATCTACCACAATATATATATATATATATATATATATATATATATTGTAATGGATGGCCAGGACCCATGCCCGGCCAGGATTCCCCTGCAGCATATGTACCAGGGGAGGAAGCATGGGAACACATCATCTCCCCCTGGACGCTAGATGGTCAGCTACCTGGGTTGCAGCGCTGCCTCGGACTCCCCCAGGAGTTCATGGGGGTTGGAGCTTTGTGCAGCCCTGTTGGGTTCCTCAGGCGCCGATAGGGGGTGCTGCAGTATGAGCACTAACTTCGCCACACCTAGCAATCAACCCGGCAATCAAGAACCTGGAGCACTTCCGGGTGCCCAATAAAAGGAGCAAATAACCACCACTCAGCAGCCAGAGTTGGATAAAAGAGGACGAGGTTGCCTGGGAGGAGTGGTGGTGCTGGAGAAGAAAGTGTGCAGTATGTTGATGTTTTTTGGGACTGTGTTGTGGCTGGGGGACACGGGGAAGAAGTGGCCTTCAGCTGAAGAAAAATAAAAGTTTATTTATTTTATATGTGTGCCTCTGTGCCGGTTTGGGCACTATATAGCGCCTTATTACTATATATATATATATATATATATATATATATATATATATATATATATATACACACACACATATACATATATATATATACATATATATACATACATATACATATATATATACATATACATGATATATATATATATATATATATATATATATATATATAGATATATCCTATATATATATATATATATATATATATATATATATAATCCTATATAGAGTAAGCTGCCAGCTAGAGGTCTGACCTAGTCGGTCCCAAAACGAATATTCAGTGATTTTTTTAAATAGGGAGGTAGGCGGAAGGGGTGGGGCTAGAACAATTCACAGGAAATGACAAAAACCTCTCCCAACTGAAGCCTTGTTTATCAGTTAGTCAGGTACCTAGAGCTGTATAGGCTAAAAAAATAGATTGTTATTTGGGACACATGCATTTCACGTGTGTTCCGTGTCTACAAAGATCTACTGTCTATGTAAGTGTAGAATTACAGAAACGTTGAACACATACCTAAACAGGGATAATTTTTGTCTTTTAAGTACCAACAAAAATTTGACATGAAGAGTATAATGTGTGAAGACTGAAGTCCAAATATCAAATAAGCACTTTCACAAAAGGTAAACTGAAGTATTTTCTAAAGATGAATATCAAAGAGGCATGGGATTCATTTGCCTCATCAAAAATACAAACAGAGAGGTCGATCACTGAAAATCATGTCCATTCTCCAGCTTATGGGATTTCTTGCAGGATCAGTTAGAGAGTTGCTTGCCTGCCTTTGTTTAGCTAACCGGCTGGACTCTTTGGATAAACAGAGAAACAAAATGGACACCAAGCCATAAGTATTGCTGCAGGCTTTACTTATTTTATGATTTTGAAGGCGAGGCCTCAAACCATATTGATGAGGTTCACTTCAGAAGAGGTTGACAGGAGTGAGAACAACAAGAAGCTTACAGATGTAAAACAAGAGAAAAAACCCAAAATAGAGAAGCTCGGCAATGCTTTTTTTTTTTTTAAACATTTAACATTTCCCTTCTTCTAAAGTGCAACCTGGAGAGGCGAGTGCTGTGATCTTCTGCAGCCTGCCATGTTCATGATCAGAAAAGGGAGGCATCCCTTGGAAAATACAGGGAATGATAGGAGAAAATAAAAGTTATTAATATTTAGAAACCCCAAACTACAATGGTGGGATAGTCTGATGGCTGAATACCCTCTTGTAGAAACAGAATATCAAGAAGGTTTGTTGTGGTTGTTAGTGAGTTGTAAATGAGAGCAAAAAATGGCAGGAGAAAATTACAGAAGGATCAGATGATGCCACATCTAAAGGCGCAGAGCACTCCAGACTTTCTCTTCACGGATTTCTAAATTAATTTTACTTCTTGTTCAGGTGGTGGACTGGAAAAGGAAGAAACGGGGGTGAAAAGGGAAGACTGGTAAGCCACTGTGTCATTCCCAAATCGTGCCCCTGGTGTGCCTTTGAAAGTGTTTCCTGTAAGAGACCATTGGAACCTGTGCGACTGACATCATCTTAAGACAAAAACGCAGGAAACTGAAGGGCCAACCGGTTTGTGGCTGGAGGTTTGTCCCCTGTTTGCGTGAACTTGCTGCATTCCTACACATAAAACATTCACAATGAGCCGACTTCTGTCGTGGCAGGATGAATTCGTGTTTTATGGAATGAACAATCTCATGGAAAACCTGTTTTTATGGATTCTGTTCAAGAATGCAGCAATTGGACGTGGCCAGGCCTCCCTCCGTCCTTCCATTTCCACCCTGACCCAGACAGTTGTATGGACTATAACTATCTTCATTATTATGGTGGGTGCCACACTGGTTTCTAAGCCAGTTAAAAATATATTCATAGTGAAAATGGTCGAATACAAATATATGTATACCTGTATACTTGTTTTGAGGCGCCAGGTATTCATTAAAGCATCAGTATGGATTTGAAAACGAAACTATCATTGCCAAGTCCAAGTGCCCACTGCCCTGGCTAGAAGAGCCACTGTTCTGTAGGCCGGCTTTAAATGTTGTTCATTGTGAAGGGGATACAACCCACTTTTAGAGTTCAGTTCAATGCATTATTCTCATTTTCCAATGGACTTGTGTCTTTTGGCAGCTTTCACATTGGGCACCAGGCAGGCCCACTAGTGGCGTAAGGGGGGCACGTCTGCTTCAGTGCCCAGCTTTGCCTTGAGTAATGAATGGCTCATCTTTATCATGACAAGACCACGCTACCTGCGACGAGAGCTCCAAGCAGACGGGAGATCGGCCCCCTCTGGTTTTCCAGCTCTCCCTTCTGGCCTCAGCTGGAAACCTCACAAGACGCTTCCTCAGACAGTCTGACTGTCGCTTATTAGGAGTTTCAAAAAGGAAGCAAATCATCCTTTGCCATGGAGGGCTCACCAGTGGCGCCACATGCTGTTTTCAGTTAGGGTCCCCCACAGTGGGCCCTGTGCACGCCACGGTGAGATGAATTAAATAATAATGAAGTTTCACATTTCCTTCTTCTGTTTTAATCATTCGAATTGCACCCACAGCTTAATAATTATTGACAGACAAATGAATGAAAAAGAAAAAGAGGTTATTTTTCCTAAAACATTATTTGAAAATGTTAAGGTTACTCAAAAGCAATCCAAGCTACAAAACAACCACATGCCAGCAAAGCCATCTTCCACCCCGCTGACCCTCTTAAGTGGTCCTTATTAGACCTCATATACAATCGAGGGAAAGTTAGAGAACCTTCAAATACGAGGGTCTCTGCCGAGAGACACGTGTGTGTGTTTGTGTGTGTGAGTGAGGGGCAGGTTTATCAAGGAGGCACTCCACTCAAACATCTGACCTCAACTGCTGCACATTCCAACTGCTTACGACACCAAAGCTGGGCTAAACATTTCTGGCACTCTGGCCTTACTTCGTCTATTTCTCGTATCCACTTTTTAAGTTTTGGGAATCAGAAAATCATTGAAATGCTTACTTCCTGAAATACTGTCATGGATAAGGGGGTACAGCCGAGAGACTGGGAGAGGGTTGCCCTCAGAAAACCCCCTCACACTCACACGCTTACAAATACTGATATAATTTGTTTATGTCACTTAGGGTACATATGGCTGTAATGTGGGATTTTTTTCATTTGCCGTGACAGTTTTATGTGGTCTCATAAAAATCAGCAGACCACAAAACCAATGGATGTTTCTGTCATGCAGAACTAAGGTCACGGGCTTTTCAGAACACCAATGGCACTTGACGGTTGCTTTTGGATGGTTTTATGATTTTTATTGATGGCTTATATTTTTCAATCATTTGTCTCAAAGTTTACATTTAATATATTTTTAGCAAAATGTTGGAATTCCATATATTACATGGAAAAAGAAAATAAAACATAAACTGTCACCATCCTTACTACATCAGCAACTCCTACCACTGACCGGAATAGCCAGTGATGAGTCTGTCAGTATGGATGGTCCTTACCTGAAGGCCAAGTGAGGAGACAACTGAAGAAGCTACACACAGGAAAAGCCACACGACTGGATTGTGTCAGCCCTCGAGTTCTTAAGGCCTGAGCTGACCAACTTTGTGATGTCTTCTGTCACCTGTTCAGTTTGTCCCTTAGGCTCTCCAGAAAGTGTCACTTCTGTGGAAACATCCTGCATTGTTAGACCATAAGAACATAAGAAATCTGACAAATGAGAAGAAACCATTCAGTCGATCAAGCCCGTTTGGTAAGCTAATAGCTAAGCTGTCCCGATACCTCATTGAGATACTTCTTAAAGGTTTTCAAGGTTTCTGTTTCAACTACATCTCTTGGTAATTTATGCAGAGCCCCACATCTCTTTGCCTGAAGAAGTGCAAAATTGGCTTCAGTTTTAAGTGCACTTCCCCTTAATTTCCACTGGTGTCCTCGAGTATGTGATTCACTCTTAAGCCGTAAAAATGTTGTTGGATCTTTGAGGATTTTAAATACCTGGATTAGGTCCCCAGGAAGTCTCCTCTCATTGACACTACACAGGTTTAATTCTCTTCTCTGAGTCTGTCAGAGTAGGACATGTTCTTAAGTCCTTGGTTGCTCTCCTTTGCACAGCTTCATGTGCTGCTATGTCTGTCTTGTGTCATAATGACCAGAACTGCACACAGCACTCCAGATGTCGTCTTACCAGTGCATATCCACATAGGTGGCACAGTGGTAGCGCTGCTGCTTTGCACTAAGGAGATTGTGGGTTTGCTTCCCAGGTCTTCCCTGTGTGGAGAGCGATTTGAGTAGTGAGAAAAGAGCTATATAAATGTAAAGGAAT
>NW_024383359.1:0-12757 GCF_016835505.1 Polypterus senegalus
ACAAAAAAAAAATTCTGTATGGTATAGTACTTTAGTACTTTGCTGGATTATTGCTATAGAAACCCTGTCTGAAATGGCAAACACAAGAATACATTGTCTTCACTTCGGACCAAAATAAATACACTAATGGAGAATGTTGTTTTAATAATTTTAAAAAACGGGGCATAGGTATTATGGAAAAAACAATCTTTTTCCCCCAGAAACACTGGAATAAATACAACTAAAGATGGAAAATAAAAAAAAACCTCAGAAGAATATGAAGCTGAATCCTGATTAAAGTTTAAAACCAACAGTGAACAGTTTTGAAAAATAGGCCAGGGATATATTCAAAAAGGATTTAGAGAAAATAATAATAATAAAAAGCTAAAAATAGCTAAGCCATAAGAGGGCTTTGTCTCTTTGTGCTTTCGTTTCCCATAATTTCATAATGAACAATATACATTCAAACCCATCCAGGATGGTATTTATTTTTTGGTTTTATGAATTAAATTAAAATAAATGAATTACAAGGCATCCAGACTTCTGATGCCATATCTAATTAAATCAAATCCGACATACTGTCTCTTACCCATCTGTAGAGCGCAAAATCAGAAGATTATGGATGAAGTAATCACTGAAAGATATTGAAGCAGCCTAAAGGTTAGCTGGGGTTCAGCATGCTTACTGTAATTAATTAAGGACAACAATAAAAAAAAGTCAGCCTGACTAAAGAAATCTGAAATGTCCTTCTAAACTGAATTTGAGTTTTCTAATTTTAAGTAAATAGGGCATCCTTTCGAGTGTGTAATTGTAGTTTGATAAGGATTTGGTCAAGTTAAGTAAGATAAGGCAACATGCATAGCACAAGATAACACAACAAACTGTCCATTAACCCGTGATTTCCTGTCGGGTGTTACCCCAAACAGAGCTAATAAATCCCTAGGAGTAATTGTGAGTCCCAAACTTTAGGATGAACAAGTTAAAATTTTATTCTAATCAAGTCAAAGTGTGGGATATTCCAAAAAACATATTACAAGGAAAGGCAGCTCACAAGCATGGTCTTGACCCAGGTACATATGGAAAAATGTGAGTCAGGGGAAATGTTTGCAGTCTGCAATAATTTTGAATTGAATTAGACCATGTAGAACGATGAGGTGTGTGTTTTATCAAAGTTCACTTGCATACATTATTTAAAATTTTGCTAATGCCCACATTCCTAGCATTGCTTCAGATTTTCTAGGAATGTACTCCTTTAAAAATTCAATCGTTGCTGTACCTCATTTTCTGTTAGACGGTGAGTAATCACTAGATAAAGGGATAATATGTAAGGAAGCAATGCTATATCATTACAATCATTGAAACAAAATAACCTTTGTGAAGAAAATGTTTTTAGCTGTTTTAAGTTTCTTCCTAAATCCAGTAGGAAAGTTCAAAAGCAGTGTCTCACACCCCATATTCACATACAGAAACTACTGGGGGCTTAAACCAGAATAGATTAGCAGTGAATAAATCAAAGTCACCTTCAAGTGCAGGTACCAGGAACTTAATATTTAGCTAAAGAACTAAACCATTTTGACCACAAAAATTAAAATGTTTGAATGCTATTTATGTCCATTTTTCTATAGTAGGAAAAAATCCATTTAAGCCAAGAGATAGAATTCATAGGTCATGTGCCTTTTTCTATAGGAGAAAAAAAGTTCAACTAAACTATCATAATTTTGTTTTTTGATATTATCATTTTTCTATTTAAATATACAATATTTATCTGTCTACACATATATTTGTATATATCCATCTTCTACAATCTTCATGTTATAGTAAATGGCATTATTTAGTTATGCAGGGTTATTTTGTTGAGAATAAACCTATGAACATGTTCGAGTTACAGCAGAAAAGTAAAAGTATTTAATGTAGATTTTCTCCGATTATGAACCTTTTCCATAAATTGTATAGATCTTTTTTGGCTGGAAGTTGAAGCAGAGATCCTTGGATATTTTAAATACTCACATCAGCTGCGTGGTTTTGCACCCCTGGGTGGGTGTCTTACTAATTTTTTAATTAATTACTGGCATTTCCAAAGGCAACACTGATAATTAATTGATTGGGTAACATCAATCCATCAGTTCTTCTTCTCTCGGAATACAACATTTTCCTACATAATCCCGAAACAATGCACTGTATTATCAGCTGTCTTAGAATATTCTAATTTTTTTGTGCTGTTATTTCTAAAATTGGTATTATTCTTTTAAGAGTGTGAGGAGCAAGACTAGCGTTTGTTGCACTGAGGTATGGATGTTTCTGCACCATGTGGCACCTGTATGTTAGCGTTCATTGAAAGTGCTTATAGATATTTTTTACATGCTCTCTACTTTTGCCAATCTGCATGTATTTAGCAAACCCAGTACTGCATTCCACTGACTTTCATTTATTTAATGAGATTAGGTTCATTTTTGTGCTTACATTTATGTTATTTTAAAAATTTATTTAATTGAATCTTCTTTTATTCTACTAAAAATTCAATATCTACCACAGAAGCACTGATCAAATAAAAACTCTAAAATGCATTATTTTTTGTTTGCTGTGTGGATTTCAATGCAACAGGCACACCACATAACATTTACAGCTGCTGGGCACTCTACTTTGGTGTGAAAATCGTCAGGTGATTGATGTTATTTACTTTGGTGTCTAATTCACACAAGCAATGCAGGTGTGTTTGCCTTTTGACTTTGAATTTTAGTGTAGGCTAATGTCATTTCTCTCACGTAAGACTTTTATCATCTAAGATAAATCTACAACATATTCAAACCCACTGACAAATAAGCAAAAACATGGCAAAAGTATCAGGTCTGGTAAGAGCACAAGTCTCTGTTCTTCACTTCACTTGACTAATGTTATGCTGTCAATGTTAATCAATATCAAGTACCTGAAAAAAATCCACACAACACCTTCAGAGAATGTACAGACTCGTATAGCAACTTGCCTAGCAGCTTGAACCAGTCCCTTTGATGTGTGCCACTATAGCATAAAACTGTGCCACTTTATTACCCTGTAATATGTATTATTAATAAGTTGCTTTTCTCTGGGTGTCAGACAGAAAGTTAGGCAAAATTATTTTCCCACTTAGAAATATTTTCTGCAAGTATGTTTATAGTTACTTCTCAATTTACAAATTAATGCGGAGTTCACGCCCTATGCTTGTCACGTCCTAACACTCAATGGCATTATCAGTCTCGGCATAAAAGAAACCTTCTGTGGGTGTGACAAACTAAGAAAGCTGTGACATTTTCAAGGATCAAAGTACTATAATTTAATTAAAGCTGAAAGACAAGTGACAGGAAGAGCCTCAAGCTTTGTGTGTACACTGCATGACACATAAAACCATTCTGATGACTTAAAAACAATTATCTTTACTTACTTTGGTTATGTTTGCATGAATTTCTGTGTCTGGAGGGAAAAAGATTAGACAAAGAAAACCAAATTATATATATATATATATATATATATATATATATATATATATATATTTACAGCATAATGTTACTTAAGATGATTATTTTCGCTTTATGGAATTTAATTATTTTTAGATTTTTGCTCATATTAGACATGTCTGTCTTGCCTGTAATGTAACACAATACATCATGGAAGGCTATATGGTTAGGGAAATTAAGACAGCTTATATACCATCTTACTTTTAGCTGCCTGATTATTGTTATTATATCATTAGTTGCAGTGTAGAAAAAAAAGCAAATAGGTTAAAAAATTAGTTTTTAAGGAATCTTAAAAACCTACAACCTAGAACTCTACCAATATTGCTAAGAAATATTAACTATACAAAGAACAAATTGATCATTCAACCTCAATAGTTGGAATGTCTAGAGTTTCAACCATGTATTGAAAAGTAAACAAAATATTATATCCTCCTTTATTAAAGTCAGCTAAGGCCTTTTTGCAGGAGGTATATTTCAATTTTCAAATCAGCCTACATTAGGATAAAGATAAAAGAGTTATAAATTTGATCCATAAAGCATTCAGTTTTGTCAGCAGCCATACCACATGCACTTTAGAATAGGTCATCAATCTGAAGCTAAGCATATTCACACTTGGCCAGTGTTTGGATGGGGAGACCATCTAGGAAAAGTTTGAGTTACTGCTGGAAGAGGTACTGTAAAATTGCACTGTCTTTCGGATGAGATGTAAAACTGAAATCCAGACTCTTAGTGGTCATAAAAGATCCCTAGGCATCCTTAGAAAGAGTAGGGTGTATCCTGATGTCTGGGCTAAATTGCCCACCAAGTCATTCTGGCTTCCTGATCATCCCTGTCTCTAATTGCTCTAATTGGCTATCTCTATCTCACCTTCAGTGGCTAATGTATAGTAGTGTAGTGGTGCAGAAATGGCTGTCGTTGCTTCATCCCGGTGGATGCTACACATTAGTGGTTCCCCCCTCACTGAAGCAGTGAGAAAAGTACTATATAAAAGTAAAGAATTATTATTATTACTTGGGTAATCTCAGAAATCACTGTTAGTATAGTGGAAACATTAAATGAAATTTGATTAATTTTAGCTATGTTTTGGCATTTTAAATTGAATGAAGTTGAAAAGGAATGTATCATTTAATGTTCTAAATATTTACAATCACAAATTTAAAACAGCGGGAGATTCTAACTGTGGGATTAATCCTGCTTTAAAATGCTCATCTTCAAATAAGATCTTATTACCTTAAACTAAAAATTAATGATATCAAAATCAGAGTTAAAGAAAATACTGAGAATGCAACAAAAGTACTTCAAATAACCTGGGAATCTTTAAAATTCAGTTTTTTGTAGGCAAGCAGAAGAGGTTACATTCTGGCAAAAAGAAGAATATTTCTAAATACAAGAAGACAGCTTCCATGGAGTCACCTCTGTAAAGGATTTAGGCATTTACACTAAGAAAACACTGTTTAAGCAATTTGCTAAAACAATTGAAATACTAAGTTAAGCTCTTAAAAATGTCAAATATAAATCTAGGAATGTTATGCTCAGACTGTACAATGTATTAGTGAGTGTATAATCTCGCCAACCATGAGTAGTTTTTTTCACCAATTATAAAAATTGCTTTACAGTTCTAGAAACAGAACAGTATATTTAAAACAAGTAAAATGAAACACATTTGTCAAAACCAAACAAAGTATATTTCAGCTATGCAGCTTTCCAAAATAAAAACACCATTTACAAAAAACAGCAGATTATATTTAAAATAAGTAAAATGAAACATGCTTGTTAAGAACCAACAAAACAAAGAACACATTTGAGATGTACAAGTTCAAATAATAAGCCATCAAACATTTCTTTTTCAGTCATTGCTTCTGAAGATGGTCTTCTGAAAATATTAAATGAAACATTCAAAGCTAAATTCTGAAAAAGGTGCCCAGTCATTAACATCCAATGAAGTCTTCCCTTTCCTGACACATTTCAGAATTTGCTTTCTTTCTAAAGCCATGATGTCCAGCAGACATAAAACAAAAAATAACTCATTTCTATTGTTGTGACCACAAAACACAATGAGAAGCCCAAGGACTCAGTATTGGATGTTGTATAGCACAAATGTATTACTTGTTTTGTTGGTTCTTGATAAGTGTATTTCAGTTTACTTATTTTAGATATACTCTTCTGTTTTTTTGTAATTGTGTAGTTACTAGCAGTGTGTTTCTTTAAGGAGATGGTATGTTAGCTTTAGAAACTGTACAGTAGAAATCCAAAATAAAGTGCACATGCTGCTCTGACAAGTTGAGGACCTAACTTGGGACTTTTCAAAGTCATTAACAAAAAAGGAAAAATCTGATTTTTTCCAGGTAAACTATAAATCATGTACTCAAAAACACTTTTAAAGTTAAGGGAAGTTCATTTAAGACTGAAGCAGGAAGCACTTTTTAAGCTTTGCAGGAATATGAAGCAAACTATGGAGTCGTGCCTTCTCTGTTATGCACCTAAAATCTGAATAGTTTGCCAATAGGAATTTGATGGCTAATACAGTGGAACACTTTACAACACTGCTGAAAACTCATTACTTTAACATGGCTTTCTTATAACTTCATCTTAGTTAAATCCTGATAATCTGTATATTCAGTTAATTATCATTATTATTCATGGCGGCTCACAATCCTACTAACCCTGCTTTCTTTCTGTTCTTTTTCCGGTTTTCTGAGGTGGCAACCTGCACCACCACCACCTGATCAAAGCCACGATGATGTCCTTACATTGATGGATTAAAGGCCAGAAGTCCACATGACCATCATCATCAAATTCTTCCGTGTAACCCTGAATACAATTAGGATTGACTGAGGTAATTTATGTTGGTAGAATGCCTAGAGGGGCTGAGTGGTCTCATGGTCTCGGAACCCCTGCAGATTTTATTTTTTCTCCAACCGTCTGAGTCTTCATTTTGTTTTTCTGTCCTCCCTGCCTATTGGACCTTACTTTATTCTGTGTTAATTAGTGTTCTAATTTTTGCCTTTTCTCTTTCTTCATCATGTAAAGCCCTTTGAGCTACATTGTTTGTATGAAATGTGCTATATAAATAAATGTTGTTGTTGTTGTGTAACAGAAACAGAAACCTTGACAACTTTAGACATTCTAAATGAAGTACCAGGGCAACTTAGCTGCTAGTTACCAAAATAAACTTGATAAAGTGAACAGTCTCTTCATTTGTAAATATTTGTCAGTCTCATATATAGTACTCTGCTCCAAAGCTGAATACTTCCTAAAAACCATTAAGTTCTCTCCCCATATTCAAGACAATATTTCTTTTATCTATTCAGAGAATCAGTTTATCACTATGTTTATTGATGATGATGTATTACTGTCTTCCAAATCAGTTTCCCTAAATTGCTGTATACTGCATCATAACATTTTAAATAAAGGATGTCATATATTTGTTTCAGTTTTGAAAGTAATTTTATATGGAACAATTTTTAATCTTTCAGAAATGTTGCTGTTGTCCTTAACTGAATATTCTGAGCCATTAGATATTTCAGTGTCTTTGAGTAATCGATTCTTCATATGTTTTTATTATCTGTCTGTTTGCTCACCACATAGCAATGGGGGAACATGTCTTTAACCTAAATAACATACCACTGTATCTTTTGATCTATAATGCATGCATAGTAGAAAACCTGTTTGAAATGTAACAAATTATATGAAAAGAAAAACATCAATTACGCAGAAAACTATTAGAATTATTATTTTTAAAACCCTACTTGGCCTTATTGTCTTCCCTCTCTGCATTGGTGTTTTCAGATGTTCTACATTTCAATCTTTATTAACTATTACCCCTTTTTAGAAAGGCAATCAAAATGTTTTTTTTAAAAAGAAAAATGGTTAATTAATAAATTTTTCAGTTCCTTCCAGAGATTCTCATTTTAATTGGGCTTTTAAAAAGTAGTGTAAGTCTGAACATTACAGCAATAATTGGTCTGTCAAACTAAAAGCACAACAAAGAAACATGGAGCATTAAAACTCAGTGATGCTGATCATCAGGCTGACATGCACAAAATGATTAACGCTGTACCATTTCATATATTCTACATTAGAAGTTGTTTCTCATCATAGTTATAGAAGTGTATGAACTCCACTTTCTTATCCAGCCTTTTTTAAGCAAATGCCAGTGTCACTTATTTGATGACAACTTTGTGGATTCTCAATGCATTCATCAGTTTATTCCACTGGTCTCTAAGCCCATTATTTTTAATAAGTAGTAATTTTTATTGAGGCAACCGTTCACACAGCTGAAACTCTTTCATGGGCAAAATATTTCCTAATCATAAGACTAGCTGAACAAAATCAACTTTCATCTTTAATTAATTAAACTGCTTACTGTAAAGTGCTACATAAAAATAACTGTTTCTGAGAAACCTTACTGTAGCACTCCTCGAATTACCATTTTTTCCTAAGAGATTTGCAGTAGGCTGGTCTTCAAACTTATTTATATCACACAGTTACAATCAACTCCAAACCTGACTTTGCTTCCTTGCTTTCTCCAGATGCCTTGTCCTCCTTTAGTGACATGCTATAGAATATCTAGTTCAGCTGTCAAGAGCTCAGAACACTGCCAAACAAATATCATCATTTATTTTTGCCCATTTAAAAAGAAAAAGCAATAAGGTTTTTTTTATTTATATACTATATGTTTGATTGAGTTATTCTACCATTGCAATGATCTGGTTTTCAAAATAAAACATCAAACTGTTGTTTTTTTTGGGCCCCTGATTACACCTGTACAAAGTACAGTGAAATTCTGCACATGCTTATCACTATGCCATGTTAATGGTGACGTTTGCCTTCTTGGAGCATTGATTGTTCTTTTTTAGTTTGGGGGAAAACACCTGCAAAGAAGATTAATAAGTCTAAATAGTAGCTGGATTTCTTAAATCATGAAAAGCCTTCTCGGTCCACAGCCATCTTTTCAATAAGAAAATCCATTAACCTTGTTTTATAGCACTCTGCTAATAAATTATCATTAATAATAAATCAGGACCACACAGACAACAAACAATTCAGGAGTTACGTTTATTGGCAGAAGAACAGACAGTAACCCCTCCACTCCAGCTCTGAACTTGACTGTTCCAAAACAAGGTTATTAAATACTTTCCGATACATACTTAACAGGCAGATAAGCACACTGAAAAAATATGTCTTTATGGACTAAAATAAAACAGTATGGATATTAAAATTTCTAGGTATCAAGCTGTCTGGATATATCTTATCTGTATACTGTGATGTAGTATGGTTAGCTAGACAGCAAACACTGAAAGCAGCATAGAACAGGTTATAAATAACAATGCAGACATTTCTAGTCAGTTAGTCATCTGTTGTCAGTGGAGTGCTTTCAGAAGCAAAAGAATATAGATATAAAAAACTTAATAGATCTTATTCAAAATTCAACTGGTTTAATCAAGCATTATATTTATGGATATGTGGTTGGCCTCATTTACCTCATTTGCATAGATTTTATGGGTAATGCACTCTAGGTTCATAATTTCAACTTAATATATTCCTTCCTTAGAATTAAACACATACAAAGTCCTTTTCTAGTTGTTATTTTTATTTTGATCTTTAAGACAACAGCAGTTTAGACAGAGACATGACCTGAACAGTGGAAATAGGTGTTACCAGTGAAAAAGACAGGAACACAAGAACCCGGGGCCTAATATATAATGCGTCATAGAACTCACATTCATGGCTAAAGCACAACAGCTGGAATGTGCTTACGCACAGAAAATCCAGGGACCTCATGCATAACACGTGTGTTGAATTTGCAATATAACATGCGTAAGCACAAAAGCCAAATGCTTATGAACAGAAAAATCAGATGCAGGAATCTGTGCATTGCCAACTTCTGTGTTCTTTCGCTGCATAAATCCGGTCGCGTGAAAAGTGGCAGCTCGTGCATCATCCTCTGTCCCTTGACTCCTCCCAAATTACACCTCTTTGAATATGCAAATCAATATAAATAGCCCCTAAGCTCAGCGTTCCTGTGAAAGAACAATGGGAAAAGCAAGAGGGAAAATAGAATTTCAGCGAATACCAAGTGGAGGCAAGGAAAAGCATACTATTTGTTGGTTTAAACAGTGGTATAAACAACAAAAGGAAGCTGTTCGAGTGACATAGCGTGTCGAAGAAACTTGAAAGCTCAAGTTCACGAAGTCACTCAGTGCCCAAATAAAAAAGTCACATATCAAAGTCACCATGAAAGGGTTGTAGCACCATCTGAGTGTCATATGAAAGCTTATTAGGGTACAGAGAAAAAAGGCACACAGTGGGAAAAAGCACGAAATGTTAACTTCAATCTCAAATTTCCCTTTAATCACTTAGTTTTTTTTTGTCATTAAAGTAGAACATCATAAATTTAATCTTAAAATTTTAATTTACTAGTTTCTAAAATCCATTGAACTAAAGTAGCATGTTAAATGCTTTGTTTTTTTATCTTCTATTTTGCTCTGTGTGTGAACACTTACGTCTTCTTAAACGGCTTTCTTTCCTCCAACTGGACACAGAATCCATACATTCATATTACAGATCTCTAATAACTAAAATACTGAGATGTATAGTGACATCATTTTCATGATGATAGGAGTTAAAAGCGTTATTAAACATGGGAACACATGGGTGATTATGCGACCTTCGATGAAATAATTTATTGCAGCATTCTCTTTAAATGTACAACTAATTCCTATCCTTTCTTTTCTTTTCTCAAATACCCAATCACCACACAATCAGCTCTTAATAGCGTTAACTTCATAAGCTTAGGATGCAGATTCTTCAAAACTTTTAATGAACATTGAAATATCTTCTAGTACATGTTTATTATTCTATCCTTCGCCAGTCCCAGTGAGCATACAGATCAGGTAGAACAATCCGTAAACAGGCGCCAGATCCTTGCTAGCGTAGTGACACCATTGCTTTCATTATTAACAATATAGATTATTTAAATGAAGTTAAGGTTTTATCTGTATAATATAATAAACATATTTTGCTGCATTTCATCTTAAAAATGATATAGTCATCATATGTAATATGCTTATAAAGTGGCTCAGGTTGTGTAATATTATAACTGTATCCAAGTTTACAGTGGGTGATTGTACTTATAAGTACAAACAGTTCTACAAGGAGCACTTGATGGAGTGATTGATTGCGTTTAGAGCTCTTGGGATAAAACTCTCTCTGAACCAAAATGTCCATACAGAAAAGGTTTTGAAGGATTTGCCATGGGAAGCAGTTCAAATAGACAGCATGGCTGAGGCAGCATGTGCTTGTTGATCAGCTGCTCCAGTGGTGCTGTGAGAGAATATGGAAAAAAGATGATCCGCGTTGCAACCCCTAATGGAGCAGCTGAGCGAAGAAAAAGAAGGTGCAGTGAGGTAACAACGCTAAAGCAGCTATGTATTTTGAATACTTTGGCCATTCCGTGGTCCATTATATTGTTACAGGTTAATTACAATCAGATGCATTAAACTAATAAATAATGTCGGTAAATTTCAGTGTATTTATAAAAGCCACGTCAGGGATTAAATCTGAAAAGAAAGGATAACCACAAAGGAACAGTAGCACTGCTTTGATGCTGGGTGCCGCCAGTCTGCAAAAGCGAGCAGAGAACTTGCATCCAAGGATATGAGTACGTGGAAATGTCAATGCGTAGCTTTGATTTAGGTTTATACATCTCGATTTTAACACGGAAAAGTTCTTACTGCAACATTTTTTGTCCGCAGGAGGCCCCAGGTTGTACTGCAACTCGAACATCCATGATAAAGTCAATACTTAGAGAGTCAAGAATATAAAAATCTTATACTCAAGTGATCATAAATGAAACCCATAAAATCATTGGGTCAAGTAGGGCAAGATAATATGCTAATCGTTTAAATAATCATCCTAATAACTGAGAAACTGCATATAGTTGCTAGATATGGCCAGGAGCACGTCAGGCTCACTTGTTACAGAATTCATAGCAGATGATTTTAAAAAGAGATAAACCTTAACTCCTGCAATCAGGGATAAAGCATCCATTCCTTTAGAAACCACTTAAACCTTTTCAGGGTCATTAGGTGGAAGTCAATTGCAGTAGGATCAGCCACATAGCAGGAACTGAAGCTGGAAGAAATGGCAGCCCTTCACCGGACAGGCAGCCACTCTTGGCCACTTAGAGTGATCGATTAACCTAAATTTCATATTTTGTAACCTGAGATGAAAATCAAAGAACTTAAAAAAGTACATACAAGCATGTGTAGTACACAACTGGGAATTCAATTCAGTGTATTGAGTTCTGTGGAACATAACATAAAGTCTGGGAGTTGAAATTATTTCTTCACAATCATGATGTACTGTATATTAATTTGCCACATGAAATTGGGTTCTAAAGTGAGTGATTTTCTTATAAATTAAAAAAAAACCTAGACTGATTTTGCATTTTAAAATCAAGTTGAAAGTGAAGGAGTTTTAAACCAGTTCTACCTTTAGCTGCTGCACTTGTATTTCATGAATTGTTATAATTTGCCATTTCTTCTAACAAATGATACTTTGCATAAAAGTATGCTGGTATCTGATATAACAGCAGAGCTATCAGTATTGAGTGAAATTATCATATGATATTTTTCATAAACTATTGTGACTTTGGGGTTCAAAATAATGGCCAGCATCATTGCCACGTGCATACTCAAATCTGCTTTTCCCTATGCCATGCATACTGAAATCATTTTTAAAATTTACAGTGCCGGCGCACATACTGAAACAAATACAGCCACAGACAATCATCTGATTTATTTTTCCCTAAATGGCACTTCAGGTTTCACATTGCATTGGTCCTTAGGGCAACGCAATACATAGTAAAACGACTATTTATTGCCGCATATTCATACATGATTGGGTTTATCAGTGTTCGCTTTCCAGCATTGTGCTTTTCCTCACGGATTGCCCTGTCGACTCAGTGCCATTATCTCTTTTCTCCACTTGGATGCTGATGTTGGCTGCGTGCTAATTACACCAAGTTTATGAAAAACATTGCAATGTTATTCCTGGTTATTTATAGATGCTTTTACTTTAAATATACTTAAAAACTGTGAAATCAGAGGCGGCTTTATTGTGGGGATTTTTTATTATATTACGTTGTGTTGTTATATTTATATAGCCTATGGAATAAGATAAATGCTTGGTAATAGGGTGCCTGATGATCACATTTTGTATACATGACATAAAAGGACGATAACGTTTCACTTAGATTGCCCTTGTTTTGAGGCATATCGGGGGCA
>NW_024383360.1:0-48035 GCF_016835505.1 Polypterus senegalus
AAAAAGTCACATCCATTCATAGGTACTTTCATAGAGTCTAGCAATCAATCTTTTTTCCTCTCCACCTACTCTTATGATTCCTCTGGTAGTAACTTCACACAACTGGTAACTGATTATTAATCTAAGATCTTCATTGCATCAGTTGGTAATAAATGTTTAGGATCTTTCACAAAAAAAAAGAAGGGCACAAGATAATATCAAGCTATGCTCAATTAATCACGCATTTACAGAAGACAAAAATGAGTTTTCTCTTCATTACATTTTGAGATCATATATTTTATATATGTTAATATTTAATTTAAGTACAGTACACAACATTACCAGTGTCAGATTAACTATAAAACAGTTGAATTCACTCTTTAATAATGTTTACACGGTCACGCTGTAACATTTTAGAAGAATACTGCATTGGAGTGCAGCCCGTAAGTGTTTGTTGCTGCAAAAAAAGTAGTGGATTTCATTTCAGTCAACATGTACATTTTGTACACTGTGCCGTGCCTTTGTGTACCTTTTATTATCTTTTAAATGCATAGAAGTTGCAGAAGCATCATTTGTAGATAAAATAATATTAGAATTTCTTTTGAAGTCAAGTTAATGTATTTAAAATATTTTCCATGAAAAAAATCTAAGAAAAAATAGCATTACATATGTTTTCATTTTTTTTTTCACAAGTTACATAATTTTATATGTGGTCAACACAATTACTTTCTTAATATAACCTTTAAAAAATGCTTACCTCAGACATCCAACTAATGAGTTGCTCTTCATTTGCACTTACAAGTAAGAAGTACTGCCATGCAAAGTTAATATTTGCTTGTTCTGTATTAGTTAAATTATTTATCAGGTGGCCAAGCTCAGCTCTTTGGATGTTATCTTGATGATCACTTCCTTCCAAAGGTAGTAGCATTTTTCAAAAGAAATGCAAATAGGTGCCATGATGTTTACTGTTTTTCCTTAAACTGCTAGGAAAAAATGCTAAATAGATGCTAACTTCACATTGTCACAGCATTAGCTTCTCATTTTTCTTTTGTCCAAAACAGGTAAAACTGTTGTTGTTTTTATTATTAATTATTATTACTATGTCCCACTGGTTATACAGTATGACATTATCTGTATGCTTTTCATTTTGTAAAATGACAATCTCTTTTACCTAAAAATATTAAAAACAATAACTTCAATGTTTTGCCTGAAAAGTCTGTATGTAGAAAAAATGTACTGTATCTTGTAAAACTGTACACAAAATATTGCTGTATAATATTTGCTTGTCAATCAACAGCTCTGGCCACAAATATGTATTGTTCTTAGGGGTTGCTATTGCTACAGTAAGTGTTTTCATTTATTTGGAAACTTCATTGCATTGTATGTTGTTATTCTAATTAGAATCTGTTCTGAATATGGGTGGTTGATAAAATGTATTTCTTGAAACTCAGACTATAATAATTATTATGCGTTTTAAGATAAAGTAGGCATATTTTATGGCATACAGAATTAATCAATAGCCCAACAGAATGTCCCAGCTTTAATAAATCTTCTACAGAGATGCCCAAAATTGTTCACTACTTTATGAATGAAGCAATCTGAAAAGAAGTACCAGTTTATTAATCATTAGACCTCTTTAATAGTAATGGGTTTTTTCTTTAAAAACACTTAGTCAATTTATGATTTTTTTTTAATATCAAACTAAAGAGTTAGATTTTTAATTAAACAGTTTTAGGCTGATGCAATGCTATTTTTTGTAATACTTTCCTTTGCATGGTGAATATGACTATTCATAGTTTTAAGATCCTATATTTACTATTATGATACAACAGTCTACTGCTATTGTTAGTATGTGCTGATCTGAACAAATTATGGTAAATATTTTTAAGTCATTTGTATTCTATGTCATGAATGTCCCAGCTGCAGAAAAATCTCCAATGAATGCCTGAAGAGAAATTGTCAAATGGAAACTGGGTGTGCAGTGTTGTGGTGTAACCTCACGAGTCCAAAGGCTGGACTAGGATTCCAGCCCAGTGATTTTCTGTGATTGCACATTCCCATCAGACCAGGATGTGCTTTTTTCTGTGAGAATTTCTGCTTTCATCCTGCTTCCAACCTACATTAAAGCTATGTTAACTTGTGAAACTAAACTATCCCAATGTACATGACCATGCCAAGCAATGGAATGGTGCTGTGTCTGAGGCCAGTTCCTGCTTTAGTCCTAGTTGTGCCGAGTCAGATTTCACCCCCTGTAACTGTGAAGCTGAATTAAGAAGGTCTAAGCATAAATTGATCGATATAAAGAAAAAAGGAGTGGTCGATTGTTGTCGTAATAAATTCTTTTGTATTAATACTTTTCCAACAATGAGGCTTTAAGGGCTCCTATTGCCTTCATTTTGTAACATATTATAGAGTCACATTGCTCTCTTATAGAATCTTCATAGAAAACAGACTATAATAATGAAGAAGAATTGTCATATTTAAAAATGTAATTATAGCTATTTACAAAAGCAGTAGCTTAAGGAAAAATAAACAGTACCAATTAAATCTGTAGCTCTATTATATCAAGAAAAGGCATATTGCAATGAAGTTTCTGAGATTTAATATGTTCCAAGGACTGTGTGTTAACATTTGTTTTTTGCAGATCTCTTAAACTACTGTATACCTGTTAGTTCAGATCTTGTTTATAAAATAATGTTAGGATGCACTGAATATTATGTGAATAGCAGCATACAAATTATGTCCAATTCAAACTTTGTTCTTAAAAGCAAATTACACTGTGGTGTTCAATGGATTTTGCTTCTTTAACTGTTGATTTAGATATATAGCTTTGGGCCAGAAACAGTGCGGTTAATAAAGAAATTCTTTAGATTTAATTGAAGCAGTAGCTGCCTATAAGTGTCATATAATAGCTTATTAGAAACAGATAAATGTCTCTCCTCTTTTGAAAAAGTGAAAAATGATTTAACAATTAAGTGAAACTATTTCAAAATCCATATCCTATCTCCAAAACAGTAGGTTAATCTAAAATGTGGGTTTCCTAAAATAAACATGAGGCATATATGTTTATTTCATCTCTGTATTTGAAAGTTGTTGAGTACTCTGAAGTTACCACTTCAAGGACAGCACCTGCCTTTGAGAGTTCTGTAAAAGGCAATATTGATCAAATTGACTATTGTGCTTCAAAATTATTATAATCATTTGGAATCAGTCTTATGACATGTAAATATCATTTCTCTATTTAGTCTATACTTTTATCATTGTTTCTTGATTTGTGATATTGAGATTTTTTTTCATTATTTCATGCAACTTGTGAAGCAAGCAGATCTTTGCCTTGTGCAGCCTCGACTATCTGTGACTAATCTGTAGTCTTCAGAAATTGAACAGAGGCAGCCAGTTAAATGAGAAAGAGAAGCATAACTTGGACTAGCAAGAATGGATGATGATGATGATGGTGATGTTTAGCCAACAGTAAAGGTCTTACCTTACAAAGATTTATCTTTTTCCACTACAGTGTAATTTAATATATCTTAGGGGAAAGGCAAGACAATTAAAATTAATCAAGGCAAAAGATTCTTGCTTGAAAAGACTAATAGTGTGCAAGTTCTAAAATATCTATTGACAGAATAAATTTGTAAACTTTCTGTAAATCATATATATTCCAGTTTATATTTTTGAAAGGTGGTTTTATTGTAATGAGCGGGATGCTGCAGAATTTATGAGCTGGTGACCTGCTTGTGGCTGCACATGTACTGCAACCATTTCTGAATTCTCCAGGCACTTTAAAGCCTTGGCGTGTTTCCCTAAAGTGCTCCAGTGGCTCCAGCGATTCGGCAGCAGACACAGACTGGTGGGATATATTTCAGGTTCTGTACAGCATGTTGTCTTGTTACTTTAGATGCTTATTAATAAATTAGTTTTAAAAAAAAAAATCATTGCTTTGCATGACTTTTTATTTTTCTTAGGAGATCACCACACAAAAATATAAAAATTAACAATATGCAAATAAAATGTGCAAAGATTATTTTAGTGTGTATTTAACCATAACTCTGTTTATTAATGTTGAATAATTTGTAAACATGCTAAAGGCAAATGTTTCTGGAATTGCCATTTTTACTGTGGACACATTTGTTTTGAAAACTCAGCTTTTAATAAAAATAAATTGTTAAGAACACAACAGAAAAATGTCCCTTTTTATTTATTTTTTTTTTTTTTTACTTACTGTTAAATCAGTAGTGGCATTTCACATCACAATGATATTTCACCTTCATTGTTACTGTATTATTTCCAAGGGATTAAATATTTAAACTGCAAATAAGGTAAAATTCCTCAAATTCCTGTAGATAATGATAGTTTCGAATTGCTAGTATTGAATTGTCATAACCCATGTAAGCATTCAGCTAATTTTATTTCATGAGAAAAAGAAATGAGTTTTAAAAACCTTTTTGAAATAAATTGTTTTTGTTAAATGTGCAGAGTTATTGATTTGCAGTGACATACAGTGTGTCACTAATGCCTAAAGATTGATAAAAAGTATTTCTACAGATTATTAAGCAAATCTAAATAGTAAAGTTCCAACATAGGGTGCCTGTGTCAAAGGTTAGTGCCACGCCTTCAGGGGCCCAGGTTTGTGACCTCTTGAACCCTGTCTATATGGAGTTTGCACATTCTCCATGTTACCATGTAGGCTTTTCTTCACACACTCCAGTTTCGTGTCACATTCCAAAATAAAAATGTTACATTAATGGGTGCCTGTAAAGTGTCAAAATATGAATGAGTGAATATGGCTGTTTGTTTGACTGTGCCCTTTGGTGGGCTTGTGTTATGAGCATACTCACTTTTCTGATTATGCCTAGTGCTAAGGGGCTAGTCTTGAACTCCATTAAGTCCTTGTATTGGGGCAGGAAGTTCAGAAAACATACATACTGACAGTCAATTAAACATACTGCACTGTGTATACACTGTATGTATGTATGTATGTCTTTATGTATATAATGCTTGTATATGAATTTTTATTTAACCATCAGAGCTGTAAATTTGCACAATTTCATGAAATTGAGTCCAAGTATTTTCTGCAGCCAGTTCTAAGCAAAGAGTGCTCTGATAATCAATCAGAATTAGAGCAGATTGAGCGTGGGAAAGCATGGGCTGCCTTTGGAGTTACTCAGACGGTTAAAAGAAAGTTTTCAGAATGTAACAAAATAAAACCAAAGAGAACATGCTACTTTGGCACATTTTATTAAGTTTTTCAATCACTTTAGCTCAGATAGTGCATTGACAGTTCTAAAAACTGGGCCATTTTATAATTAATCATGTGTAAATCTGAAAATATGTAAAGCATAACATTTTAAAAAGGTTCACATACTCACAATTATTTGTTAATCAGTTTTACATTTAGCATAATAATTTAGAGAACTCTACTTTAAACAATAAATGTGTAGAGCCCATAGACTAATGTTTCCTTTAAGCCCTGTTACATATTTCTTCTTCAATGCCAAAAAAGATTTTGTTTGCTCCTATGTGGACGCTGTGTTTTGTATCATTTGCAGTGGAACTCCTGTAACAGATTGGTTCCTGCATAGGCACTAGTGACCCATAACCCTGAACTAAATGAAAGGATAGAAAACTGATGGATGGATGGATTTATTTATTTATTTTGGATGGATGGGTTGTAAGTCATGTTAGTTATCATATATGAGAGAAGATTAGTCTGTGGCATGTTGCCTTTCTGTTGCAGTTATCCTGAATATTTATAAGAGGGCACAGTGGGAAATTTTTCCATACCAATTAGCCCACTAATTCTGCTGATGGTAGCCCAAACTACATTTGGGTACATTTTAATTCCTAATATACCAGAAAATGGTCTTCAGAACACTGAAACAAACTGAGTACTCTATCGAATTTATAAGAGGTTATAAATCCGTGGAGTCTAAAATATATGAATCCTAAATGTCAAAGACTTGTTTAGTTGTGTGCTGGCCTCAGATAAATTATCCAATACCATCAAAAATACTGCAAAACCCTAGACTGTAGTAAATCTAAGATAAAATAAATTTCTGAGTGAGTCAATGGCATTTGGATGCAGAAAACAATAGAGCAGGCCGCCACATATCTGTAAAGTAGTCTGGCTGCACAAAGATCATAGCTGATTTTATGAATGTCTCAGTAATGGCTGGGGATGAACTATTTTGTTTGTGCTGAGTTTGGGTGGCCCTAGACAATCATACCACTTTGAGTGAATTCCAAAACAAAAATGCTGATCTGGTGACATTCTTTCAGCCAGTCATTCAGAGTCCAGAGTTCTAGTTAAAGGGGTTTCAAAAAATAAACAAGGTCAAAAAATGAGTTTCATAAAACAGACAGTGGATTCTTATGAGTTGAGAAGTGGGTTAGTAGGCACCAGAAACCTACTTTGAGTATATGATGTCCAGTACATTTACCTTTTCTTGATGTAAGCACAAACATTGTTAAGTCAAGGCGGGCTAGGTCTCCCTTAATGAAAATGCATATGAAATGGTGTCACAGTTACTAATTTTGTATTTGGCACATCTTAAGGTATTGTACAATTCTGGATAAGTAAAACACAATGATCTTAAACCAGCAATAGAAGCCAGAAATAGTTTTCAGACAATTAGTACACTTCTTCTTTAATAAATACTTCTGTTATTTTGCACTCAGATTCCTTTTCTGCCATGTTGCTCTTGACATGAGTTCAGAAGTTAATGTGAAGACTGTTGCTGTCTATGAGTTTATTGAATGGCAACTTGGTGAAAATTTCTATTGTATACTGTCTATACTGCTTATTTCTCAAAGAATTTGATCTTTCATAGACTGGGTTGGGCAGCGCTGGGCTGAAGGTGGCTCTGATCTTTCAGGAAAATTCCTAGCTCTTGATGGTTTACAACTGGAGGTTCATTCTGATAAACGAAAGCAACTACCACTGTGTCTTTTAAATTGAACTCCACTACCAAACTGAACATTTGTTTCATCATTAGTTTAATATCATAATACTGCATAAAAGTCTCCTAAATAGTCATCCATTTGTTCAGAACCAGGATATGTACTGTAACACCAGTAGGAGGTGTACCAGGCACCCAACCCAACACAGACAGACACAAGAGGCAATAACTTGTAAAAGCACACACTTTTATTTTTCTTCCCCTCTTGGGAAATGCCTTCCCTGTTTCCTACAGGTAAAACACTGTCCAAATAGTGCAAGCACAATACTTTTCTTTTTCTGTCTATCTTTCTATTCTCCTCTACTTCTCCTCAGCAAGCTTCATCCCCCTTTCACTCAACTCTGGCTCCCCGAGTAGTGTCTGCTGGCTCCTTTTATACATTACCCGAATTGCTCCAGGTGCTTGATGACCTACTTCCGGTAGCACTTCTGGGTGTGATGAAAGAACCGCACACACAGGCTCAAGAGCAGCTGTAGCAACCTTGGTTGCGGCCCCGGACCCCAACAGGGCTGTTGGAGTCCGAGGCACCACCTCAACCCAGGGGCTGCCATCTAGCATTACAGGGGAGGCAATGCTTTGACCATGCTTGCTCCCCAGTTCTTCCAGCATGGAGGCATCCCGGCCAGGCAAGGACCCCGGCCGTCCACAACAGTACATATAACTTGGTTGTGCAGAGCAGTACCCTGTCATGGTAATATCACATGTGAACTTAGATACCATTGCAGGACACAGACAACATTTAAAACTGAACTTTTATTCAATTCAATGTACTGTAATTTTAATAAAGCACACTTTTAGTATGTCTGACAGAACGACATAGAGGCTTAAATGCAAAGCAGTACAAGTAAAAAACAGAAATAATACAACTCAAACGAAATCTATACTGATATTTCTTTAGAAATGCCAAGCAATTATCACAGATTGTTTTGTAAGTGTTTTAAGAGTTTCTGTTCAATGGTTCATCCCATATTGGATTTAGCAGATCATAATCTCATTCATACAGCTGTATGGCAGAGTGTTGTTATGGGTGTTCTGGAATGGGAGAAAGGAGGGATAAAATGTTTGTTTTTGATTTATTAACTCTTAGCTTGTTACATTTAAATGCAGCAAGGCTGACAATGTGTTCATTAGCTTCTCAAGTCTGTAACTGATTTTGCCTTTTTTGCTATGCTGATGGGATTTTGAACAGGCTAAAATAGCACACTAAATTTAATCATGAGATCAGGATGTCACAATCTTAATAACCACTTCTTTGAGAAAGCAGGAAATCTGATTTTAAAAATGAAGCCACAAATCAAAATATTAGATGTAGGGAGCAACATTATTGGATAATAGTTAAAGAGGAGGAAAGAAAAGCTGTCCTAATAATTTTTCCCCAAACCTTCTAATAACTATCTCTCTTCCTCTGCAGTAACTTGTTGTTGAGTTCTGGCAAGGACACAAATTTAGTTCCGACCTCCACCACTGCACTCTACCAACATTACTCTGAGATCTTTTTTTACACTGTATGGCTGCTTTTTCCAAAACTGGCTCCTAAACCTTACCTCCTGGGCCCCAGCTCACTGTGACTTTGAAATGAATAAATTAGTTAAATTTATCACCTCAATAAAAGACAAACATATAAAAACTGCATATTTAGATTCTCCAATAATCCCCAATTAGCTGGTTTACCATCCTCCTCTCTTTACCTCCATAAGTGTAACATGGTAAAATTCAACAGTGCTTCGAAAAAATCATGATTTTCAAGGAAGTTGTTTCTGGAGACATATATAGACTAGTTGTTTAATCCTTCAATTGCTCTTGTATTTTATGACTGAGCAAACATTAAATCAAATTTGCATCCCTGAATTTTAATTACTACCATCACAAAAACCCAAGTCTTTGGGGTGGAACTGAGATTTGAATATCAGATCCAGGTATTCAGAAAATAATTAAATGCATTCTTAAACCAAAGGAAAACTTTACAAAGTTTAGCAATTTAGTTTTACTCATTATGGACTGGAAACATATTGGCATCAGGATTCCACAGAACTTCATTCCACTTTACTAAACCTACTCTTAATATGTATGTAGACATCAACTAATACATATTAAAAATAATTAAGAACATTTTGGTTTTGTGATACAAATTTTTCTGAAGATTGTGTTACACTAAACACAATATTGAGACTAATTTTCCTAACTAGGACTGCAATGCTCATATAACTGTGTAAATGAAATGGAGGGTACCCGCTGTGACATTATAAAAGGCAAAGCTGATAGGCTTAAAGAAATGCAAGATACATTATTTTGAATTATCCCTGACCAATTGTATTTATAAATTTTAAACTAGCAGCAGATAATGTTTTAAAGCTTCTATTTAATACTGATGCATCATCATTTGATGGGTTTAACAAAATTTCTCTTCCTTCTTATTTGAAATGTCCAGCACAGCTGCTCACCTTCCTCTTTTTTTGTTAAATTTAGTTTGTGGAAGTGATAAAATAACTGAAAGAGCCAAATCATTTAAGTTAATGTTAATGTTAAATACCATGGGGCTCGGCCGGACACAGCCTCAATTCGATGATCGACTTTGTGGTTGTGTTGTCGGACTTGTGGCCACGTGTCTTGGACACTAAGGTGAAGGTGTCAACTGATCACCACCTGGTGGTGAGTAGGCTCCGAAGGTGGAGGAGGATGCCGGTCAGGCCTGGTAGGCCCAAACGTGTTGTGAGGGTCTGCTGGGAACATCTGGCAGAGTCCCATGTCAGAAGTAGCTTCAACTCCCACCTCTGGCAGAACTTTGACCGCGTCCCGAGGGAGTCGGGGGACATTGAGTCCGAATGGGCCATGTTCCGTGCCTCTAAGGTGGTCGGTGCCTGTCGTGGCGGCAATTCCCGAACCCATTGGTGGATACCGGCGGTGAGGGATGCCATCAAGCTGAAGGAGTCCTACTGGACCCTTTTGTCCTGTGGGATTCTGGAGGCAGCTAATAGGTACCGGCAGGCCAAGCAGAATGCAGCTTTGGTGGTTGCTGAGGCAAAAACTTGGGCGTGGGTGGAGTTTGGGGAGGCCTTGGAGAACGACTTTCGGATGGCTTCGAGGAGATTCTGGTCCACCGTATGGTGTCTCAGTAGGGGGAAGCAGTGCTGTGTCAACACTGTATATGGTGGGGATGGTGCGCTGCTGACCACGACTCGGAACATTGTGGGTCGGTGGGGGGAGTACTTCGAAGACCTCCTCAATCCCACTAACATGCCTTCCAACGAGGAAGCAGAGCCTGGGGACTCGGAGGTGGGCTCCCCCATCTCTGGGACTGAGGTCACCGAGGTGGTTAAAATACACCTTGGTGGCAGGGCCCAGAGGGTGGATGACATACGCCCAGAGTTCCTCAAGGCTCTGGATGTTGTAGGACTGTCTTAGTTGACACATCTCTGCAACATTGCATGAACATCAGGGACAGTGCCTCTGGATTGGCAGACCGGGGTGGTGGTCCCCTTCTTTAAGAAGGGGGACCGGAGGGTGAGTTCCAACTACAGAGGGACCACACTCCTCAGCCTCCCTGGAAAATTCTATTCGGGGGTTCTGGAGAGGAGGGTCTGTCGGATATTGGAACCTCGGATTCAGGAGGAACAGTGAGGTTTTCGTCCTTGTCGCGGAACAGTGGACCAGCTCAACACCCTTAGCAGGGTCCTGGAGGGTGCATGGGAGTTTGCCCAACCAGTCTACATGCGTTTTGTGGACTTGGAAAAGGCGTTCAACCGTGTCCCTCTGGGAATCCTGTGGGGGTGCTCCGAGTTTGGGGTACCGACCCCTGATAAGGGCTGTTCGGTCCCTGTACAACCAGTGTCAGAGCTTGGTCCTCATTGCTGGCAGTAAGTCAAACCCATTTCCAGTGTGAGTTGGACCGCCAGGGCTGCCCTTTGTCAACGATTCTGTTCATAACTTTTATGGACAGAATTTTTAGGCACAGCCAGGGTGTTGAGGGGGTCCGGTTTGGTGGACTCAGAATTGTGTCACTGCTTTTTGCAGATGATGTTGTTCTGTTTGCTTCATCAGGCCGTGATCTTCAGCTCTCTCTGAATCGGTTCGCAGCTGAGTGTGAAGTGGCTGGGATGGGAATCAGCACCTCCAAATCTGAGACCATGGTCCTCAGTCGGAAAAGGACGGAGTGCCCTCTCAGGGTTGGGAGCGAGATCCTGCCCCAAGTGGAGGAGTTCAAGTATCTCAGGGTCTTGTTCACAAGTGAGGTAAGAATGCAGCGTGAGATCGACAGGTGGATTGGTGTGGCGTCCACAGTTATGCGGGCTCTGCATCGGTCTGTCATGGTGAAAAAGGAGCCGAGCTGTAAAGCAAAGCTCTCAATTTACCAGTCAGTCTACGTTCCTACCCTCACCTATGGTCATGAGCTATGGGTAGTGACCAAAAGAACAATATCATGAATGCAAATGGCTGAAATGAGTTTCCTCCAAAGGGTGTCTGGGCTTTATCCTTAAAGATAGGGTGAGAAGCTCAGTCACCTGGGAGGAGCTCAGAGTAGAGCCGCTGCTCATCCACATCGAGAGGAGTCAGATGAGGTGCCTCAGGCATCTTATCAGGATGCTTCCTGGACGCCTTCCTGGTGAGGTGTTCTAGGCATGTCCAACTAGGAAGAGGCCCCGGGGAAGATCCAGGACAAGCTGGAGGGACTATGTCTCCCAGCTGGCCTGGGAATACCTTGGGATTCCTCCGGAAGAGATAGAAGAAGTGGCTGGGGAGAGGGAAAGGCTGGGAATCTCTGCTCAAGCTGCTGCCCCTGACCCGACCTTGGATAAGCAGAAGAGGATGGATGGATGGATTAATGGTAAATTCTCCTTAGTGCGTCTAGCTTGAACTTGAATATAATATATTTTAACGGTGATAATGGAAGATTCAGTTTAACCCCCTAAAAGTTATAAAAAATGAAATGTTCATAATCTTAACTCTATGTGTTAGTAGAATAGCCCAGAGACTGATGTTAGACAGCTAGAAAGAAACATAAACGACTGACAGACATTAAGAGCATAGAGTTCTCTTACCGAACATTGCATAGAACAATACTTAGAGGTCAATACTTAAGGACTGTAACAGATATTTAAGCAGTATACCATAAGTTTACCTTTTCCCCTTTATTTATTGCATGTATTATCAACTTTTTTTCTCTACTTTTTGTGTGAACTATTTGTTTTGAATTTCACTACAGTCTTTACAAAAGAAGACACTTGGACTCTGGTAGCTGCATTTGAACTAATTTCAACCATTTGGAAACCTTTGTCAAACACAGTTACAATAACATTTGGATCTTATAAAGTTTAACATTATACAAAATACATCCGTTGCTATCTCATTATACTGTATATTGATATGTTTTAAATTCTACATATATTTGTTTTTTTTTTTATTAATTTTATTACAATCCATACAAAGCAATCAAGTTTTTACAAAAAGAAAAATTGAGTTAAGAACTGATCGATCCCCACCCCTGAGAGAGAGAGCAAACCAAACGGCGTAAAATTTAAAGCTTGTAAACATACCTAAATTAATAAATTCTCTGTGCTTTATGAACTTTTTTAAAATATTACTGATTAGATCCTGCCATGTTTTGAAAAAAGTCTGTACAGATCCTCTAACTGAGTATTTGATTTTTTCCAATTTCAAATAATATAACACATCGGTTTCCCACTGACTTAAAGAGGAGAGTTTGGGTTCTTCCAGTTTATCAGAATAAGTCTGCGTGCCAAGAGTGTAGTGAATGCAATCACAATTTGTTTGTCTTTCTCCACTTTAAGCCGCTCTGGAAGAACCCCAAACACAGCTGTTAATGGGTTAGGAGGAATTGTGAGTCCAAGGCTATCTGAAGGTAATTAAAATTTTTGTCCAGAATAATGTTAATTTGGTGCAGGCCCAGAACATGTGACCCAGTGAGGCTGGGGCTTGGGTGCAACGTTAGCAGGTTGGATCATGCCCTGGAAACATTTTGAGAGTTTTAGTCGAGACAGATGTGCTCGATATATAATTTTGAGTTGTATAATTGTATGCTTTCGCATATGGAGCTCGAGTGAATTCTCTGCATTGCTACTTTCCACTCCTTTTCTGATATATTAATTGAGAGATCTTTTTCCCAGTGTCCTCTTGGATCTTTGAAAGGAAGGGATTGTAAAATGATTTTATATATTGTAGAGATGGAGTCTAAATCCTTGAGATTGAGCAATATTTTTTCCAGCATGGATGAGGGTGCAAGATGAGGAAAATCTGGAAGGTTCTGTTTAACAAAGTTTCTGATTTGAAGATAGTGAAAGAAATGTGTAGCTGGAATGTTAAATTTGGAATGTAATTGTTCATAGGATGCAAAGACGTTGTCTATATAAAGATCTCTAAGCAAGTTAATTCCAAATTTTTCCAGATATTAAAACTGCATATGTTTGTGAAGGTTGAAAGAGGTGGTTCTCTTGCAGGGTGCCACAGATAGAAGCTTCTCCGTCTTAAAATGCTTTCTACATTGGTTCCAGATTCTAAGTGAGTGGAGCACAATTGGGTTATTAGTGTATTGCCGATAATGTGTTTATTGGAGCACAGAGCAAGGAATACAAAGAAGTACTGCAGGATTTTACTTCTATTTGGTCCAAGCCTGTGTATGTTCTTCTATTTGTGTCCAGGTTCTTATCGCCTGTATATTTGTTGCCCAGTAATAAAACTGGAAGTTAGGTAGAGCCATGCCGCCTTCTGCCTTTTGTCTTTGTAGGGTCGCTCTTTTGATGCGTGGATGTTTTGAATTCCAAATAAATGAGGTTATTGTTGAATCTAATTGCTTAAAGAATGATTTATTAATGTATATTGGGATGTTTTGAAATAAAAAAAGGAGTTTAGGAAGAATATTCATCTTAACAGTGTAATTCTTCCAGCTAGTGTGAGATGAAGAGTTGACCATCTATGCAAGTCTTGTTTAATTTTTTCCATGCAGACGCGAAATTTTGTTGATATAGAGCTTTATGTTTACTTGTGATGTTTACCCCTAGGTATTTAAACTGTTCTGCAATGATAAAAGGTAGGGTATCTAATCTAATATTATATGCTTGAGAATTCACTGGAAAGAGTACACTTTTATTCAGATTAATTCTGAGACCAGAGATCTTTTGAAATTCTGTGAGTGCTGCTAAGACTGCAGGCACAGAATTTTTTTTACAGTACCATGTCATCTGCATATAATGAGATTTTCTGTTCCAGTCCTTCTCTGCTAATCCCCTTTATCTGATCAGTATTTCGCCAGTGGTTCAATGGCAATGCAAACAGCAGCGGTGACAAGGGCATCCTTGTCTAGTGCCACGCTCTAGTTTAAAGTAGTCTGAGCAAATGTTATTGATGCAAACTGAAGCTTCTGGGTTAGTATACAGTAATTTAATCCATGCACAAATGTTCGGGCCAAACCCAAACTTCTCCAATGTAGTAAAAAGGTATTTCCATTCAATCATGTCGAATGCTTTTTCTGCATCCAATGATAATAATATTTCTGGGGTGTTTGATTTAGTTGGTGAGTATATTACATTAAACAGGCATTAAAGATTTGAAGATAAGTGTCGGCCCCTAATAAATCCAGTTTGGTCTTGTGATATTACAGAGGGGAGCACTTTCTCCATCCTTCTGGCTATGATTTTAGAGAGTATTTTAACGTTGTTATTCAGAAGTGAAATTAGTCTGTATGATGCACATTGTAATAAGTCCTTATTTTGTTTTGGAAACAACAACAACATTTAGTTATATAGCACATTTTCATACAAACAGTAGCTCAAAGTGCAACGGAAAGACAGTGATTAGTGCTTGGCGAAAGGTTTGTGGAAGAAATTGGTTATCTCTGGCTTCTGTAAATGTTGCTAATAGGAGGGGAGCTAGCTGAGCGGAGAATTTCTTGTAAAACTCTGCAGGGTAGTCATCAAGGCCGCTGCTTTTCCACCTTGGAGTGACTTTATAGCATCTAGTAATTCTGATAATGCCAGAGGTTTATTAAGTTCCTCCACACTAAAAGCGTCTATTTGTGGTATCTGTAATGTATCCAGAAATGCATTAGATTGTGTATTGTCTTCTTTAAACTCAGTAGTATATAGGGATTTATAGTAGTCTCTGAAAGTGTGCATTATATTTTTGTGTTCGATGATTTTATCTCCGTTAGTGTTAGTGATTATCGAGATTGCATTGCGCACTTCTTGCTTGTGAATTTGTTGAGCTAAAAGCTTATTAGCTTTCTCTCCATGTTCATAGTAATGATGTCTGGATTTGTAAATTAGTTGTTCAGTTTCTTTAGTTGTCAAGAGGTTTAATTCTGAATGTAGAGCCTGCCTCCTCCTATGTAGAGTCTCGCTTGGTAGTCTGGCATGTTCTTCATCTATTTTAGTAATTTCGCTTTTTATCTCTGCTACTTTCTTGGCTTCAGATTTATTTCTGTGGGAAAGATATGAGATAATCTGTCCTCTTAAGAAGGCCTTAAGAGTTTCCCAGAGTATTCCTGCAGAGATCTCGGGGGATGTATTTGTCTCTAGAAAGAATTTGATTTGTTTGGATATAAATTCCATACAATTCCTGTCAGCTAATAGAAGACGGTTGAGGCTCCATCTGTGGGGTGACTGTATGGGGCTTAGTAATTTCAGCTCCAAGATCACAGGTGCATGGTCCGAAATAACAATAGCATCGTATTTGCAAGATTTATTCTTAGGCAAGAAGTTATTGTCTATAAAGAAGTAATCAATCCTTGAGTAGCAATGATGTACTGGTGAGTAGAAAGAATATGTTCTTGAATTTGGGTTTAAAAACCTCCAGGGATCTGATAAGTTGTGATCAGTTATAAACTTTGTAATTATCTTTGCAGTGTTAGATGCCATTCCCCCTGTGGAGGAAGTCCTATCTAAAAGTGGATTTAAAACACAATTAAAGTCCCCAGCCATTATAACTTTATGAGTGTTCAGATTGGGAATGGATGCAAATAAATTTTGTATAAATTCCTTATCATCAACATTAGGTGCATAAACATTTATCAAAATCATTTTACAGTTAGATAAGTCTCCCATGACCATTACATATCTCCCTTCAGGATCCAATACTACATCTGATGCTACAAATGGTACTGTTCTATGTATGAGAATTCCCACACCTCTAGTTTTCTTCGTAAAACTAGAATGGAACATTTGACCAGTCCAGTCTTTTTGCAGCCGGAACTGATCCTTGCTTAGTAAGTGGGTTTCCTGTAAAAATACTATTTTAGCATTTAGACCTGTTAGGTGAGAAAGTACTTTCTTTCTCTTTAATTGTGATTCAGGCCTTTAACATTCCAGCTTACGAAGTTAACTGTCCCATCATGGAGACACTGATTCTGAGTTTTTGATGTCATTTTATAGTCTTAACTGGAAGTGAGACAGTTTAGGTCTTAATTTCCTATTTCCCTAGAGTTGTTGCCATGCAGCTTATTATTACGTTGATAGTTATAATTATAAAGATTGAGAGGATAGATTAGGTATAGATCAGGCCTGCTCTCTTTCTCTTCCCCCCTTAACCCCCCCTCCCTTTTTGCCTCCCCAAGTGAGGCTAAAACCCACTTCACGCAGTCCCAGTCCTCTGACATACCCAGAGACAGAGCACGTCCAAAGCACAACAAGCCCCAGTGCAGTGGCGCTTTAGGGTTAAAAGATAGAGATATCTATTACCAATATAGTCTTAAAAAAAAGAGTTTTGCACTTAAAATATATATATAGTCTACAGCAATTTTAGTGCATTAAGATGATACACCCAGATAATAAACCCGGGGGATGGTGTTAAAAATGTGTCCAGAATAAGCATAACAAGTCTTAATGCAGTAATAGCAATAACAATAAACCAAGGGTATGATATTGAACAGTCTCGTTTAGGGTAGAGATGAAATAATTAGAAAAGAAAAAGAGAGAAAAAAAACAATAATTAAGCACAATAAAACATAAACAGAGTAATACTAAGTAATAATGAGAATATATGAGAATATATGCTGATAAAAACCCGTATTTTAAAACGAATAGATCAGACAGTAGATTGTTAATCCTTGCTTTATCATTAACCGCCATGACTCACTATTATGTATCAGAATAGTCCGGATCAGCTTTCTTAATTCCTTTTCTGCTTCTTCCTTGCTAGCGAAGACATAGAATTGACCCTGCCATTCCACTTTCAGTTTTGCCGGATACAAGAGGCTGTATTTGACGCTGGCTTGCCGTAAACGCTGTTTAATGTTATGGAAGGCTGCGTTTAGTAGCTTTTGCTGGAGAGAAGTCAGGAAGATACAATGTGGTTATTTTCATATATAATATCTTCCTTGTTTCTGAGGAGTGCCAGATTCTGCTTTAAAGTCCTCCTCGATTATTTTAGAAAAAAGTTCAGCTGTGAATTTCACAGGGTTTGAACTTTCTCAATTCTCTGGCAGACCTTCAATTCTGACATTATACCTTCTACTCCCATCTTTCAAAGCAGCCAGTCTGTCTCGAGTTTTTCTCCGAGTTTTTGCATTCTGAGCTGGCATGCACTGCTTTTTCCTTGGCACTGGCAGCTAAATGTTCGGCCATTTCATTCCAATTCGTGAATGTCTCCTTGAGATCCTCCAATTGATTAGTAAGCGTGCTTAGTTTAACCAAGTTTTCCTGAATGCGCTCTTCAATTTTACCCAGCACCTGTCGAAGCTCAAGTTGTACCTCTTGACGCAGCCTTTCATTTGCCTGTTGGAATTCCTGTCGCAGCCATTCATTGGCCTGTTTCATCTCCTGTTTCAATTCCTGTTTCAGTCTCTCATGTGCCTTTGCTGTTGCTTTCTCATTAGCCTTCGCTTTCTTTATATCTTGCATGAGCTCAGCGAGCATCACCTCCAGTTTAGACATTTCAATTGTGCTTTCTTGTATCGTAAATGAAGCAGCAGACTCTGCTGAAGCCGGTGTCCCCGCTGCTCCCGGCTCGCATAATTGTGTAATTGAAGCGCTGGACTTCAAGGCCCTTTGCATTTTAGTTGATCTTCTCCGATCGGCGAGCTATCGATCTGCACACGATTGCACCTTCGCTCCCTTTTCGCTCTCAGCCGGCGCGATGTAGCGGACCATGGTCCCGAGAGTCTGTACTTTCACCCATCTGATCCAGGTCTGTCTCTGAAAGGCCGTATCTGGAACTGGGGCTTGCTGATCGTAGCTTGGGTGTAGCTTTAGTTTTCGATTCTTTCGGACCCCCCTTCTTGTTGGCCATGTTTATATATGCTTACATATACTGTAGCAGTCCCACACGGGTTGAATAAATACAAGGTATCTCAGGATAATAAGCAAATAATATGAAAAATAACACGCTGCTAGCAGAGCTCCACTTTAGGCGTCCATCTCTGCATCGGACAAGACCATAATTCTACATATATTTGAAATGTTTAATACCTTTGAATGCATCTCATGTGGTAAAATTATTCAGTGATATTTTTTTCAATCAACACTGTAACCAACACTTGTGACCTCCTTATCTGTTTTCTTAAATTTAAAAGTATCCTTAGACCATTTGCAATATTCTTAATAAAATATCTAAAACAAATATTTTGTTGGCTTCCACAGTCAAAGATAAATATGGTGTCTCCTTTTTTAAATTTTTGAGGTTTTGGATATGTGCACTTCTCCCCCTTTATTATAAAACAATATTGTGAAGGTGTGTGGGTGCCTGGTGTTCAGGAAAGTCACATAAGCCAGTCACGCTCAGCCCAAAATGGTGGTGTGGAGATGTCATGTGAGCTCACCACCTATAAGACATATTATGAAGGTCGGGTGTGGAGTTAGTTTAGTGGTAGGCACAGACAAGGAAGATCTAGATGGACTAGACCAGTGATGGCGAACCTTTTAGAAACCGAGTGCCCAAACTGCAACCCAAAATCCACTTATTTATTGCAAAGTGCCAACATGGCAATTTAACCTGAATACCACCTAAAACTGAACACCAGCAAAACCAAAGGAGCTGGTGGTGGATTTTAGGATGCCCAGGCCCCTCATGGACCCCGGGATCATCAGAGGTGACTGTGCAGAGGGTGCAGACCTATAAATACCTGGGAGTGCAGCTGGATGATAAATTGGACTGGACTGCCAATACTGATGGTCTGTGTAGAGAGGACAGAGCCGACTATACTTCCTTAGAAGGCTGGCATCCTTCAACATCTGCAATAAGATGCTGCAGATGTTTCTATCAGACAGTTGTGGCGAGCGCCCTCTTCTACATGGTGGTGTGCTGGGGAGGCAGCATAAAGAAGAGGAACACCTCTCGCCTGGACAAACTGGTGAGGAAGGCAGGCTCTATTGTAGGCACAGAGCTGGACAGTTTGACATCCGTGGCAGAGCGACGGGCACTGAGCAGGCTCCTGTCAATCATGGAGAATCCACTGCATCCACTGAACAGGATCATCTCCAGACAGAGGAGCAGCTTCAGCAACAGACTGCTGTCACCTTCCTGCTCCACTGACAGACTAAGGAGACCCCACACTATGCGACTCTTCAATTCCACCCTGGTGGGGTAGCGTTAACATTATACAAAGTTATTGTCTGTTATACCTGCCTCACACTCTCCACCTTGCATTTTTTAACTTGCACTACATTGTTATCACTCTAATTTAATATTGTTATTTATCAGTATGCTGCTGCTGTTGGAGTATATGAATTTCCCTTGGGATTAATAAAGTAACTATCTATCTATCTATCTATCTATCTATCTATCTATCTATCTATCTATCTATCTATCTATCTATCTATCTATCTATCTACTGAGCTTTTTGTTTAGAAAAACAACTCATACATTAACATCTTTTGTCTTAAAATAAAACATAACAGAGCTTTCAATGATACGAACAACTTTTTGTTGAAAGGTAAAGGTTTGCATTTGGCGTTCTTTTGAAAAATTAATGTGATTTTTGCTGTTGTATGCATGCTGATAATTTGCCTAACCTTGGCTCATACTTTGTAAGTTTGAGAGCAACACATGCAACACTAAGGTCATCTGTTAGTTTGTTTCTGGTGTCAGATTTGATTTAATTCAAAGCTGAAAACAGCTGCTCACAAGCATAAGATGTTCCAAACAAAGTAAGGAAAGCAATCCCTTCAAGTGCCTTCATTGACTTAAAATTTTTTGGCAGAGAATTCCACACTTTAAGGATTTCATTTTCAGAACTAACTGTGCTGTCCTTAACCTCCGTTCCTGTTTCCATGTCCCCCAACTCTCTCTCTCTCTTTTCCCCTTTCTATCCGCCTCGTGCTTCTCTTATATATTATGGGGTCGTGGATCAGATGTGGCGATTAGGAGCTCCCGGAAACAATTACAGATGCGGACGACTCCTCACCTGTGCACTTAAGCGAGGATCGCCCGCATCACAAAGCTCCCGGGAACCGCTCCGGCCACATTACCATAACCCCCTCTAAGCCGCGAGTCCGGTGATTATCTATTAAAACGGTCCTTTGAGCTGTGGACCCGCTATACCACATCCCCTCCAACCCCACCACGGGAATCACAAACTCAACAGGCTGCAGTCCGTGCCGCACCCTCATGCCGCATGTCAGCCGCCCGCCTTACCCCAGACAGGAGAGGGAGGAAGCGCTCCCATTGGGCTGCTGGGCAGAGGGGCGGGTGATGTGAGAAAAGTCCTCCGCAGCGTGAGAGGGAGCAGCCGGTCTCGCATCCCTCTGGCTTTATAGTAACGAACTCTGTGCTGGGGCGACAGCGCGCGTGCCCACAAACAGGGCTCTGAGTGCCCCATTTGGCACGCGTGCCATAGGTTCACCACCACTGGACTAGACCATGGCAATGGAGAATACTGTACCAGTCCGTTGTGATGAATCAGTAGCTAAGTCTAAAGACAAAGTTCTCAGTTTACCAGTCAGTTTCTATCCCAGCCGAAATTAGTTTTCTTCATAGGGTGGCTTGGCTGACACTCCGTTATAGGATAGGATCATGACAGCCTCAGAGTACAGTCGCTGCTCCTCTGGATTGAGAAGAGCCACTTGAGGTGATTTGGGCATGTTGTAAGAGTGCCCCCCAGGCATCTCAACCTAGAGCTGCTCTGGAGAAATGTCATTGGGCAGACCCTGTAGCAGTCCCAGTACATACGGGAGAAGTTATATATTTTAAATGGCCTGGGAATGCCAGGGATTCCCCAGGAAAAACTGGAATTTGTAGCTGGGTGCTGCAATGTCTGGCTGACCTGCTTGGCCTGCTGCCACAGCGACCCTCACCAGCAAAAGTGGATGGGAAGATGAAATAAAATGAGATTGGATGTGATAGGGTGAAGGTTAAACCTTCCAAATAGACATGGAACAGCAAGAGACCCTGCTTAAAGCATTATGATGTCATTCCATACCAGAGACAATGGTGGGTTTTCTAATTTATGCTTTCCCAGACATTATATCAAAAACTCTCAAGTGTTACTACGTAAAACGTAATGCATTTCTATTATGTTTAAATTCAAATTACATTATGAGCCAATATTATGGTAGATGGCAGAGTGGTTCAGTTTTGTCATTGCCAGAAAAAGGATTGGCACATGCAATCCCCTCTTAACTACTTTTCCAAAATAACTGATGTTCAGCCTTGTATTCCAGGGGTTTGTTTTTCTCAGAAGTCTGGATTCTGTTGTAATGTTTGTTATTTCATTCTTATTATGATAGGTGCTCTATATTTTGGTTTTGTGTGGGTTTCATTTTTTCACTAATGGACAGTGTTTACATCTGGGAGTCTGCAAAATGTTCTCAGTCACATAACGTTTTTATTAAAAGTAAGAATATATTAAATCAAAGAAACAGCATTGAAGCATTTAAAACCTTGATTTTATTTTTATTTTCAAACTAGCAAAATACCCGCGCTTTGCAGCAGAGAAGTAGTGTGTTAAAGAAGTTATGAAAAAGAAAAGGAAACATTTTAAAAATAATGTAACATGATTGTCAATGTAATTGTTTTGTCATTGTTATGAGTGCTGCAGTCATCAAGGATTTGATGACCATTATTTCTTTCAATCAGGTTCGTATTTGGAGCACGTGTTGTGTTCAAGTCACATTCTGTGTTTGTCAACCGTTGTAAAGATAACAGATTTCATTCATCAAAGTGTTTACTACTGTGGAATGGAAGTTAAAATCTATTGCTAGCTTCTGTATGAAAATCTGCATGTTCTCTGTGTGGCTAGATATTATTATTAATAGAAGCATACTTGTATGGAGTAGGGCTGCAGGTGTGGAGTGAAGTTTTTTGGCTCTTCCCAGCTGCGTCAGCAGTGCCTACATTATTGTCCAATTAAGATGTCAAACGTATGACAAGTTCTCTGATAAGCTTCATTAAAAATATAAGACTAGAATTTCTGCTTTCCGTTGTAATCAACAAATTGTGTAAAGAATGTTCTGTGACCTTGGATGAAACTGAGCTCATTTTATCTAACTGCTTTCTTTCAAGATTCTGTAATAAAAGATGCAGCTGACCCCCCCTTGATTGGGCTTTGCTCTGAGAGCTCTGTAAGGCAAAGCCACTCTACTCACCAAGAAGTCAGAAATAAAAGAATTCTGTTTGTTTGAATTGGTGTCTGCCTGCTATTGTTTTGAACCTTCGTCCACAGTGTTCTGGCGCCCAACGTGGGGCAGAGATGGACAGGTGACTCCTCGAGCGGGACCGTCCAGAGGACTGGTAAAAGGGCCGACTCAGGCCAGGTCGGAAGGACCAGCTCCGGCAAAAGTTAGGACTGGCCTGCATCGGGCGTATCCTGCGTGAGAAGTCCCTGGCCTCCTCTGACCGAATACGAAGGTCGAACCAACTGGGATTTTTCTAGCAGGTCACGTAATTCTTGGTGAGTAGACCGAGGGAGTCCGATTGAGTGAATGACGTAGCTCAGGGATTTGACCGTATTATGAGAAGGTAAGGAAAATAAATACTGTATCGCTAATGTAGTGGATGGTAACTGTAAAATAGGGAATAATACTTGGGTCCCTCAGGGGACAGTGTAAGATACTACAAGTACGTTAGTAAGTTACTCCCTGGGAAGCGGAATAGAAAGGGGTGAGTGGCACACTCCTATTAAATAGGGGAATGGGAGTAAGAAAAGCATAGTATATGAATTGAGTGTCTGGGAATAACACTGAGTGGGTGGACGAGTTTTCTGTTCCTAACGTCTGGTCATAATCCTGCTTCTACGGGTTGCTCTGTGGTGGAGACATGCACAAGCAGTTTGGCACATAGGAGGCGTCTGACGAAGGAATTGGTGTTGAGCACATCTTGTATTCCGGACTCCACGCTGAATATTGTTGTACGATTCTGCTAAACAACAGACACAAAACCACTTGAGTACTAATCTGGGAGTGGGACAGGACTGGGAGCAGAACGCCGCGGGGGCTGAATTGTTCTACTGTGGTCCAGTGCCATTCATTATGGGAAAGCAAAATAGTAAACCGGTCAAAGAGACTCCCTTGGGAAATCAAAAGTCTCTGTTAGAAGGATTATTTTTGAAAGTGTCTCGGACACGAGCTTTCACTCAGGTCCGAAAGGGGGTTCACCTAGAAAATTAATAGAAAAGAAAACTGGATTAGACTTTAAGAAAGCATGTAAAAAATGGAATAAACAGAGTGGCGGCAGATGGCCGATAGACGGGACTGTGGACATATCAGAAATACAAGAAATAAGGAAAATATTATGTAGAAATGCACAAGGATGTTGTAACAAAGGTCTGTATCGAATAGACATGTTTGATAGATGGGAATTGGTGATAAAGGATAGGACCTTGCAAGCGCAGAAGCGTAACGAGCTGCTGGTGCTGAGGTCAAAACACAGAAAGAAAAGGAAAAGTTATTGCTAGCGTTGCAGAAAATGAAGGTAGAGACAGAGCCCAAGCCTGAAAGTAAAAGAAAGAAGACCGAAAAGAAAGACCCCCTATACCCCGTAATCTGTCCACCCCCTCCTTACCAAACTCCCCCGATTACACCTCCTGCACCCCCTCCTCCAACTGCACCCCTGTTAACAGACGAACCATCTGGAGCAAGTTTTTACGATGAACAATATCATTATGACCCGTCCTCACATATTGACCCTGAGGAAGATGATTCAGATCATTCACAAGGTGCTACTGGGTTGCAATGGCATAAACCAGAAGAGTCATCTGTCTCCCAGCGCACGAGAAGTCAGACCCTCCGCTCTAAACCTATGGGCAGTTTTACTTCCCCCTTCGGCTCCCCTAAACCTTCTTGCCAAACATTCTCTTGCCCCCTCATTGAAGTCCCCAGCTCCCGACATGATCCCGCACAACCCCCAGGCAATAATAATCCCACTACCGTAATGATTCACTGAAATTGGGACATTCAAAAATTAAAGGATGTGGTGTCTGAACTACCCGACCCCAAAGCGGTCAGTGGACTGAAATTTGTGCAACAGTTAAGGCAGCTTGATGACATGTATAAACCAAATGCTGCAGAGTGGACACAGGTGCTCCGCCGAAAGCTGGGCACCACATGGGCAACTGTAAATCACGGTGATCTTAACGGTGCCCCTTGGCGTTGGAATGAAGCTCTTCCCCGAGGCCCCGGGAATGAAGGTCCTTTCCTCGGCCAGTGGGAGCCTTTGAAAGGAGCCCTGGCAGAAAAATATAAAAAGGGCACAGACTGGTCACTAATTTCAGCCGCTAAGCAGAAAAAAGACAAGACAGTGGATGAATAGGCTCACCGGTTGCAAGATCTGATGGCTAATCACTCTGGGCTAAACAATGAAAAACGATAAAATTCGTGCTGCAGTGCCTCCTTTTGTCTCAGGACTGAGCAAAGCAAAGTTCGCACGTCTTGCATAGAATGGGAAAGCGCTACGTTCGAGGAAGTCAAGCGTCATGCAGAGCATACTGAGAGACAGACTAAATTAAAAGAGTCAGACACACAGACCAAACTGTTGGCTCCACAAATAAATTACTATACTGGTGGAACTGATCCGGCTAGGGGGAGAGGACACAGAAATTTCTTTGGAAGGCGAGGGCGCAGGAGAGGACGAGGGTTCCAATTATCAAGCCCTAATAATCCTTTTGCTCAGATGCCTGACCCTTCAGAGCAGACGCCAGCGTCATATGCCTGCTACGGCTGCGGTGAACTTGGACATTTCAGACGCAACTGCCCACACAAGCGCCCTCTGCCACCCCCTCTCCCTGAGCCCAATGACATTCCTTGGTCCTAGGAATTAGCAGGGACCACCAGCCACTTTTTCCAGTTTCCTTTGCTTACTCGCCATGCCGATACTGATCCTTTATTGACTTTAATAGTAAATGACAAAGAAACTGTCTTTCTTGTGGATACAGGAGCCACGCGCTCCATTTTATCGCTGTTGGAGGTCCCTGCCTCGAAAGACACTGTGAAGGTTCTCACTGCTTCAGGACAACCACACACGCTGCTAGTTTCAAAGCCTCTGCAAGTGAAACTCAGCACCGACAGCTCTCCATTAACTCATCGCTTCCTGTTAAATCATTTGTGCCCTGTGAACTTGCTGGGAAGGGATCTTATGACTAAGTTGTCAGTCTCAATTTCTTTAACTGAACAAGGATTTTACTGCTCCATTCCTAAGCTCCTATGCCAAACTACACACCCCAAGCCCTCTTTTGCTGCATGGACCCTTGACATCTCACCACACACCCTCCTCTTGAAAGCCCTTCATTCTTTCCCCTCATGCCTATTTCCCCACTTACAAGTCCCGGACACCCTGCATTGTACTGCCCAATATTTCCCCGCTGAAGTAGACACTCCTTGGTTAGAATCTTTTCTTTCCTCCGGCACATGCCCTGAAACTTTGTACATTCCATGTATTTTTATTTCATCTACTAAAGCTGCTGCGTCAGTTCAACTCACATATTCACAAAGTATTTTCTATCTAGGTGGTTCAGTGCCCCATGTCTCTCTATCTAAATCTGACACCGTTCTCTGGGTTGAAATTGGGGACTGGGTTAAAAAATGTCTAAATAGAACTGATTGGCTGTATGTTGCACCAGGTATTTTTGACACCTCAGACCATCTAGTTACTAAAGTATTAATTCAGATTGATCAGTTGTTCGTTCCCTGTGTCACCCGTCTCTCTCTTTATGTTCATTGCAAACTGATAGCATTCCATGGCTCTCTTCGATTCCTGATACACTGTGGTCTCAAGGGAAAAATGATTTTGGCAGAATAGCAAATTGTGAACCTCTAGTAATCTTTCCAAAATCCTCCTTCCGTCTCGCCGCGCAATATCCTCTCTCCCGAGGCTGAACTCGGAATTGCTGCTGTACATAAAGATCTCGTTGAAAAGGGGGCTATAATTCCTATTAAATATTCTCCAGTAAACTCTCCTTTCTTGCCAGTAAAGAAAGCTGATGGCTCTTGGCGCTTTGTCCAAGACCTCAGACAAGTCAATTCTGCTATCTTTCCTAGAGCACCGATCGTGCCTAATCCTTCCACTATTCTGTCTACAATCCCTCCATCTGCACGTTATTTCTCAGTTATTGACTTAGCAAATGCTTTCTTTTCTATTCCTGTACATCCTGATTCTCAGTTTTGGTTTGCTTTTACTTTTCAAAACCGCCGTTGGACATGGACCGTTATGCCACAAGGTTATACAGAGGCTCCTTGTGTATACGGCCAAGCGCTTGCTCAAAACCTGGAAGGCTTCTGGCCTGACAGGGGAAGTTCATTGATACAGTATGTCGACGATTTATTACTCTGTAGCGAAACAGAGAAAGCATGCACAATAGATACAGAATTATTGCTCAAGTATCTTGCAGAAAATGGGCACAAGGTTTCTAAGGCCAAGCTGCAGCTAGTTCAAACCACTGTCAAATATTTGGGGCATGACATCACTTGTGGTACCAGAGCTCTGTCAAAAGACCGCATAACCACTATTCAAAACCTGCCCAGACCGGTCACAAAACAACAGGTTATGTCTGTATTGGGCATTTTAGGTTACTGTCGACAATGGATTTTAAATTTTTCTGAAAGAGCACAGCCTTTACAAAATCTAGCTAACACTGCTGACCTTCCTCTTTCTGGCCGCATACAGTGGAATGAGCAGGCTGAGAAGGCTCTATGTGATTTAGAAAGTGCACTACTCTTTGCGCCAGCGTTAGGGCTCCCTGACTATTCTCATCCATTCACTTTGTTCGTGGACGAAAAGGGGGGATATATGAATGCAGTACTAACACAGCTCCATGGAGAAAACAAAGGCCAATAGCCTATTTTTCGAAAAATTGGATCCAGTGGCTAAGGGACTTCCAACCTGTCTCAGAGCAGTAGCAGCCACAACAGAAGCCGTGCTAGCCAGTACAGATATAGTGCTCATGAGCCCCCTAACAGTAAAGGTGCCTCACGCTGTACACTCCATTTTAGTACAGGCCAAAACTTCACATCTCACTACTGCTAGGGCAATACACTATCAAAATGTACTCTGTACTCTGTCTAATGTCACAATTGAAAGATGCTCCACTCTAAATCCAGCCACTCTTCTTCTAACTGAAGAAGAAGGGAAGCCACACAGCTGTCATGACGAAATAATTAAGGTCATAAAGCCCAGACCAGACCTGCAGAAAACTCCACTAGAAATAGGAGAAGTACTCTACGTAGATGGATGTTCCTTGCGATTGGATAATGGAACACCCTCAACCAGCTATGTAGTGGTCAAAGGTGACCACTTGCTGGAGGCAAACCGAATATCGTCAAGTTTAAGTGCACAGGCAGCTGAATTAATTGCTCTCGCCCGAGCCTGTCAGCTGTCAGAAGGGAAAGCAGTAACCATTTATACAGATTCCAGGTATGCTTTTGGAGTCTGCCATGATCATGGAGCATTGTGGAAATTAAGGGGATTCAAAACCAGTACTGGTAAGCCCATCCAACATCAGAAATTAGTCGAATCCCTCCTCGAAGCAATAATAAAACCATCAAGACTGGCAATAGCTAAATGCCAGGCCCACACTGGGAAACAAGATCCTGTCAGCAAAGGAAACGACCTGGCTAATCACTTTGCTAAACAGGGTGCCTACAATAACACACCAATCTTTTTATTTCAACAGAAATACGACAAGGACACCGATAATCAAATAATCTCTTTACAGAGTGCAGCCACGGACAGAGAAAAGAGAAAATGGTCCAAAGAAGGATCCCTCTCTGATGGGGTCTGGACTCACAAGAAAAATAACAAACCTTTCCTCCCAAAAGCTTCTTTTCCAGGTATGGCAAAAATCGCACATGGCCTGGACCACGCTGGAAAGGATGCCATGATTCAAGATGTCGAGAGACATTGGGAAGCCGTAGGCTTCTCTACGTATGCAGAGCAATTCTGCAGACGCTGTGCACTATGTCAAAAATTTAACGTAGGTAAAGGTACTCAGGTAAGTCCCACCGCCACACCTAACCCAATGGGTCCATTCGAACATCTTCAAATGGACTTCATTGAACTAACACCATCTAAAGGGTACCGATACTGCTTGGTAATTGTCGATGTGTTCTCCCGATGGGTGGAAGCTTTCCCTTCCAAACATGCAGATGCCAAAACTGTGGCAAAAGCCTTGATAAAAGAAATCATTCCAAGATGGGGAATACCACAAAAATTGCAGACTGATAATGGTACCCATTTTGTGAATTTAGTAATCAATGAACTAACCACCTGGCTCCAAATTAACGTGCATCACTATTGCAAGTACCACCCTCAAAGCGGAGGATTAGTAGAGAGGTGCAATGGCACCCTGAAATCTAAATTGGCTAAGATCTGTGAGCAGACGAATTTAATCTGGCCTGACGCTTTACCCCTGGCCTTAATGGGATTGAGAGGGAGGACACACTGGCAGTAGGGACTGTCGCCATTTGAAATTCTAACTGGGCGGCCCATGCCTGTTGGCATGGTTATTGGAAATGTCAATCTGCATACTGTGGACAATGATCTTATTTCCAGTCTTACAGGTCTCCGAGCATCCCTGAAGGAGGTCCACGAGCAGGTTAACCAGGCTTGGCGAACTAGTCCTCCACCAACAGAGCCACAGATTCCCTTGGGAACCTGGATACTGGTCAGAGACACCCAAAGGAAGCACTGGCATCAACCTCGCTGGAGGGGACCATTCCAATTGCTGCTATCCACACCTCACGCCATTAAAGTCGAAGGACTTCCCGCCTGGATTCACGTGTCGCATTGCAAAAAATAGCATTCATAGCTTTGCTAGTCCTAATCTTTTCTATCCATCTGACTTTAGGACAAAGACAAACAGGTGGTGACCATCTGACTCACCAATTGAAGCAAATACATGGGGATTTTCCCACATTAACTTTCCAAATAGGGAAAACTGCCTCGTTCCAGATTGACTTTTGTTCCATTGCTCCCTGTTGGTCCAGTGGACAAGACAAATGGAGATTGTCTGAAAAATATGTTTGGTGACCCGACCCAGGTACAAAACTGATTTAAATCCCTCCTCCAGTCTATCTGAATGTTCAAGCTGGAGTGATGTGTTTACAAACACTGGCAACCAGGACTGGGGGTATAATCCGTGGGAAGCCCAGGAACATGATTTAAAAACAAGGTGTCACACACGTGTGCATGGGAAGCAGCTGAAGGGCTTAGACAATACTGTTTATACATCTGCCCAGGGGGGGGCGGGGTACGCTGACGCTCTTTCTGAGTTCTCTGCAGGTCTTACCCGGGAAATCCCACCAGGAGCCGCCATTTCCAGGAAGGACACACCACCTCCGGTTCCGGCCCCAAGAATGAGGTCACTTCCGGTTCCGGCCCCAAGGGTGATGTCACTTCCAGTTCCGGCCCAGAGGACGACATCATTTCCGCCCTCTGAGCTATAAAGCTCACTGCCTTGCTTAGGCAGGCAGTTCTGTTTTGGACTCTGTTGTGTAAACTTGACTATGATGTCTCAAAGCTTTGCAGCCAGGAAACCGATTAAACGGGTGGCTGCCCCAAACCTTTTCACGCCTCAAGTCTCTACTTATTACAGTGGCGTAGTCGGCAGGATGGTGTCCCTGAAGAACCCGGGACACGACCTTACAAGGAACCAGGTGGGTGAGTACCGGGGCCGAGTTTCGGGGCAGGGAGTGCGCCGGAGGGTCAGGAAGGACGCGGTGCAGGCTCTGCTCCACGAGCATAACCCGGGCTACCAACCCATCTCGTGGAGAAGGTAGAGGGGACCCACAGGCGTGGGCTGGCTTCTGGGGAACACACACGAGTAGCTCAGTATGCTTTCCTGGGCAGGAAAGCCGAGCCGCCCATCGGGACCAAGGTCCCTGTTAATGATGGGTTGTCCCCAGGCCGGCAGGTAAAGAAATATAAACTGGGAGTTTAACCCAGTAAAGGGCTGTCAGAGCAGGCTATGGCTCTCTGGCAACAGGTGGGTGAGTGGCTACGGCCATTTGATTGCCCCTTACAAATAGTGCAGCAAGTGGCCTGTTTTTGCTGCTACAACACCTACCCCAGGAATTTGCCCAGCCGCCTGGGGCGAATTCCATTCATGGACGAGCTGCTACAGCTCCTAAACCCAGAGGCCGGCTGTGAAACCTGGGAGGGCAGAACAGCTGCTTTGTGGACTACCCGGGAGTTATGTCCCACTAAAGCAGTCCCTTCCACGCAATCCAGAGCCTGTTCGAAGTCGCCGGGCCGCCTGGCTTGCGACCTGTCGGGAACAAGGCGGACCGTAGGGGACAATGGCGGGTTGTTTGTGTGCCCTTAGCAATCCCTGGCGGATAAACATACGGGAGAGCTTATTATTAATGGACATAGGTAACAGCGCTGTTTGATTCCGCAGTAACGTGTCTGTCGTTGCTCGCCGCTTTGTTCTACCGCAACAATGGATTAAGAAAAGACCAGTCTAAAATGTATACACGGAGATATCCGCCGTACAATACCGCCGTGTTACGTGTGTCTCGGAGGAACCCTTCGCGCTTACAGAAGGTACACCCGGATCCTCCGCTTCCGTAATCCTCGGGCGGACTGGTCTGACAGTAACGGTAGTTTAGAAAGCATTCCCAAAAGCTTTTGGCCTCGTTATAGATGATAAAGACTCATCTCAAGCTGCTTCCACACCGTAATCAGCCGACAGGGAGTGGGCGGTAGGCCAAGAGAGTGACGAAGATACTCCCGGACCGTCGCGGGCTACTACGCCATCCACTAGCGCCCGCAGCGAGGAGGATTCTCGCCCCTTGAGGTCAGACCGACCCGCTCTCTGAGTTGCACTTTCAGTTTAGAGCGACTCCGCTTCTTTCAAGAGAGAACAGTGGAATGACGACTCTCTGAAGCACATAAAGAATGCAGTGGTTCTCGTTAACGCCAACGACGCATTTGCCCATGCCACAGGGACCTCACTTTGTCATGGATAATGAATTATTGTATCGGGTTGCTGAACATGAGGGGAAGGTCCGAAGTTGTTGCTAGTCCCGCGGACCTACCGGCGGCAGGTTTGCGAAGTTAGCCCACTCTCACCTTCTTGGAGGCCATCTCGCCCGATAAAACATTAGAGCGCATTAAGCTCCGCTTTTTGGCCGGGATTAATGAGGAGGTTCGCCGCTTTTGCATTTCCTGCCCGGAGTGTCAACTGCGGCAAATTCCTAGGAAGGACCGTGCTCCTCTGATTCCCCTTCCCTTATTGACGTTCCTTTGACAGGATTGGGGTGGATATAGTAGGACCCTGGAGCCCTCAGCCCGAGGATATAAATATATACTGCCCTCGTGGATTATGCAACCCGATTCCCTGAAGCCGCTCCATTGCGCCGCTACCACTAAAAATATTGCACGGAACTAGTAGGAGTCTTTTCACGTGGGCATTCCTAGAGAAGTCCTGACGGACCAAGGAACGCCTTTCACCTCGGAAACGCTCAAGGAGACTGCCAAGTTACTGAAAATAAAGCATTTAAAACCTCGTGTATCATCCTCAAACCGATGGGCTAGTGGAGAGATTCAATCAAACTCTCAAGCAAATGCTACGTAAGGTAGTCAGCAAGGATGGGAGGAATTGGGACCAACTCCTCCCCCTTGTCCTCTTTGCCTACCGGAAGTCCTCAAGCCTCTACGGGTTCTCTCCCTTTGAATTACTATACGGAAGACAGCCCCGGGCTTATTAGATATTTTAAAAGAGGGCTGGGAAGGGGAGGCACAGCCCTCCACTAACATTTTGGAGTATATCGCCCAGTTGCGATAGATTTGATGTAATAAGACCTATACTAAAAGTCATATCGAGGAGGCACAATCAGCACAGGCCCGCCTGTATGACCGTGGCACGACTCTCCGGAGTTCCAACCGGGGATCGCGCCATGGTATTGGTTCCTACTTCACACTCTAAACTGCTCGCACATTGGCTAGGCCCCTACGAAATTAAGGAGAGGAAGGGATTGGTCGACTATTTGGTGAAACAGCCCAATCGCCGACCAGCTGAGCGAATATATCATGTAAACCTGCTGAAACCGTGGAAGGAGAGGGATCCCGATCCTCCTCCGACAGCCCTGCTCTCTTCGGAAGTAAGTGCCCTTAATTTCGCGAACAGCTATCTCCCAGACAGAGACAGGAGCTCAAGCAGCTATCCGCCGGTCCCAGAGGTGGTAAGTGAACAACCAGGTCGGACCTCTCTGATTGCGCGCGACATAGTGACTGACCGGGGTGATCGTCCGTGAGCGACCCTACAGACTCCGGAGGCAAAGAAAGTAGAAGTGGAACTGGAAATCAAGCGAATGCTGGCACTAGGAGTGATCGAGGAAAGTAGTAGTCCCTGGTCCAGCCCCATCGCCTTGATTGCTAAGCCTGACGGCAGTTGGAGGTTTTGCAATGACTTCCGCCGGCTCAACCAAGTTTCCGATTTGATGCTTATCCCATGCCTCGCGTGGACGACCTCCTCGAGACTGGGACCAGCCAAATTCTTGACTACACTTGACATGACAAAGGGGTACTGGCAGGTTCCTTTAACGGAGTCCGAAGGAAAAACGCGCTTAGCACTCCTAGCGGACACTGGCAGTATCGTGTCCTTCCATTCGGGTTACACGGGCCTGCGACTTTTCAGCGCCTGGTGGACAAAGTGCTCCGCCCCATAACTCGCTCTGTGCTGCCTATCTGGATGACGTTGTCATCTATTCCAGCACCTGGAAGGAGCACATACAGCAGGTCACAGCAGTATTACGGACATTGGGAGAGGCGGGCTCGCATCAACCCCAAGAAATGTTACTTGGTTGAGGAAGCCAAATATTTGGGCTACCTAGTGGGCGGGGTACTGTGAGGCCACAGTGTTCCAAGTTGCAAGCCATAATGGCCTGGCCCGTCCCAAACCAAGCGGCAAGTCCAATCCTTTCTCGGTTTGGCGGGTACTACCGCCGGTTTGTGCCTCGCTTCCGAGAGCGCGCCTTGACCGACTTGACAAAGAAAAGAGCTCCTAATACGGTGGTATGGTCTGATAAAGCGGGGCTGCATTCAGTGACTTAAAAGGGCTCTGACTTCAGCACCTATCTTAATCTCCCCTAACTCTCTCTCCCTTTTGTCCTCCAGACGGACGCCGGACACAGGCTTGGGAGCCGTGTTGAGCCAAAGCGCCGACGGTGTTGAACACCCGCTATGTACCTGAGCCGGAAACTGTTGGACCGGGAGACCAGGTACGCGGCGGTGGAGAAGGAGGCTCTGGCGATCAAATGGGCGGTGACGCAGCTGCGGTACTACCTCTTGGGTCGCGTGTTCACTCTGGTGACGGATCATGCGCCTTTAAAGTGGATGGCCCTTCACAGGGAGTGAATCCGCGGGTCACGAGGGGGTTTCTTGACCTGCAGCAGTACAAATATACGCTGCTCATCGACAGGGGTCCCTTCATGCCAACGCCGATGCCCTCTCCCGGCCCACGACCTCTCGGTGCAGGTCGCCCGACCCGACGGGTCTGGGCTGAGGGGGGAGTCTTGTCACACACGTGTGCATGGGAAGCAGCTGAAGGGCTTAGACAATACTGTTTATACATCTGCCCAGGGGGGGGCGGGTACGCTGACGCTCTTTCTGAGTTCTCTGCAGGTCTTACCCGGGAAATCCCACCAGGAGCCGCCATTTCCAGGAAGGACACACCACCTCCGGTTCCGCCCCAAGAATGAGGTCACTTCGGTTCCGCCCCAAGGGTGATGTCACTTCCAGTTCCGGCCCAGAGGACGACATCATTTCCGCCCTCTGAGCTATAAAGCTCACTGCCTTGCTTAGGCAGGCAGTTCTGTTTTGGACTCTGTTGTGTAAACTTGACTATGATGTCCCAAGTACGTTTGCAGCCAGGAAACCGAATTAAACGGGTGGCTGCCCCAAACCTTTTCACGCCTCAAGTCTCTACTTATTACAAAGGTTTTCTATAATTAAATCAAGGTTTACCCCAATTCATGAATGTACGTTAGAAACTTGTAATCCTTTGATTATCACTATAAAAGACTCCTCATATCATGATAAAGGAGTCTATATATTAGGAGCCCATGTTTCTGGTACAGATCTCCTTGGAAAATTTATTATACAGGTTACAGAGACACAACCCGCTTTTATCTCACCTAGCTCAAATATCTCTGCATCTCCTCTTGACGACTTACCCTCACAACCAATTATTTCTCTAAATATCACCACCCTTTCCTCTACATTCTCCATAGAAACTGGATACGGTGACCAGAACCGATAGCTGCAGTGGGTCCTCTATTTTGCACGACAGATAAACCAATCCAACTGTTATGCATGTGCCACTGCACACCCTCACCTTGCCACTACCCCATTTCCCTTAACTGATCCCTCAGACCCCACTGGCTTCCTTGCTTGCTTTACCTATTTACTACTGCTTTCCCTCCAACGAATCTCAAATGTCATACCTTGAATACCCTTTTTCCCCCAATTCAACCTATGACTCCCCCTATGTTCCGTCCCTATATTGGCAATTACACTTGTTTCACTCGAGCCGGCCCTAAGAAGAATGCCATTTTCTTGGCTCCCTTCCCTCCCCCTGGTGCTCCTTTACTTACAATGTCTCCATCAATGCCTCTACCTTTTTCCCCAATAACATTTCCCTTAGTTGGTTCACCTCCCACACCACCGCCCGTGCGGATGTCTGGTGGATGTGCCGAAGATCTAAATTACTGGACATACTCCCACCTGAATGGACTGGTACCTGTGCCCTTGTACAATTGGTCATGCCTTTCTGTCTCCTACCCCTTCATGGCCAACAACCTCCATCCTCTCCCCGTTTACACCGTGTTCGTAGATCCTTAGCATCCATTGCAAATTTCTCATTACATGGTCCAGGTGTGTATATTGACTCAATAGGTGTGCCTAGAGGTGTCCCTAACAAATTTAAAGCAAGAGATCAAGTAGCTGCTGGTTTTGAATCTCTTTTTCCCATAATCACTATCAATAAAAATGTGGATTGGATAAATTATTTATATTATAATCAACAGTGTTTCCTGAATTTTACTAAAGAAGCTGTTGAAGGAATACATGAGCAATTAGATAAAACCTCCCTTATGACCTGGCAAAATCGCTTAGCACTAGATATGCTTCTAGCCGAAAAAGGTGGTGTTTGTGCTATGTTTGGAGATGTTTGCTGTACGTACATTCCAAATAATACTGCCCCTGATGGTTCTATTACCCGTGCCTCGCTGGTCTGACCGCTCTCTCCCTAGAATTGGCTGAAAACTCAGGCATCGATACTCCTCTTGATGAATGGTTTATATCCACTTTTGGCTCTTGGGGCCAATGGTTCAAATCTATTTTTGTTTCCCTTTTAGTTGCTTTAACTGTTATTCTTTTGATTTGCTGTTGTCTTATTCTGTTAATCCGTTATTTTATCCAGAAGTTTTTCACTGCCTCAATAACTAAAGCTTATTTTCTCCACACAGAACGCATGCATCTTCTTCCCCAGGCCCAATTCTCTTCCCAGTCTTCCCTTGATCAGGACTGTTTAACTTTAAACTCTCTTATTATTTAAACTTTTAAGTTTAAAAAGGGGGGAATGTGGAATGGAAGTTAAAATCTATTGCAAGCTTCTGTATGAAAATCTGCATGTTCTCTGTGTGGCTAGGTATTATTATTAACAGAAGCGTACTTGTATGGAGTAGGGCTGCAGGTGTGGAGTGAAGTTTTTTGGCTCTTCCCAGCTGCTTCAGCAGTGCCTACATTATCGTCCAATTAAGATGCCAAACGTATGACAAGTTCTCTGATAAGCTTCATTAAAAATATAAGACTAGAATTTCTGCTTTCCGTTGTAATCAACAAATTGTGTAAAGAATGTTCTGTGACCTTGGATGAAACTGAGTTCATTTTATCTAACTGCTTTCTTTCAAGAATCTGTAATAAAAGATGCAGCTGACCCCCCCTTGATTGGGCTTTGCTCTGAGAACTCTGTAAGGCAAAGCCGCTCTACTCACCAAGAAGTCAGAAATAAAAGACTTCTGTTTGTTTGAATTGGTGTCTGCCTGCTATTGTTTTGAACCTTCGTCCACACTACCCAAATCGCTACTCGTGAATCTAAGATGTTTAACAGGCATTCCTGGTATTAACTTGTTGATTTGCCTGTGAATATTTAGCGGCAGCATGTCTATGAACTTGTGGAATTGCCCGCGAGTATTTAGCGGCAGTGTCTCTATTAAGTTGTGGATTTGGCTGTGAGTATTTAGCGACAGCGTGTCTATTAACTTGTGAATTTTTCTGCGAGTATTTAGCGACAGCATCTCTATTAACTTGTGGACTATACTGCGAGTATTTGGTGGCAGCGTCATGAAGTTGTTTCCGTCTAGCTGCATCAGAAAATGTACCACAACGTCTGACACGCCTCCTTTTTACTGTTTTCTCACAGCTGATTTCTGCTGTCATAATCAGTTTGAGTTTCATGGTTTGTTTCAATTACTTTAGTATTTGCAGGACTTGTGTTTTAGTGACATTCGGCATCTGTCAAGCGTTGTAAGCATACAACCGCTTCATTGATAACTCGTATCCAGCTTTTGAGAGTTGAAACATTCATAAACATCAAAGTGTCCACTACTCAAATCGTCACCTGTGAATCTAAGATGTTTAAGAGGCATTGGCGCTTCTCCAAAGGTGTAAAATATTTGGCCATTTGGCTGGTACACTTGAAAGCGACAATCAAACAATTCAGCGGCAGCCATCAACTCACATGCAGAAGCATAGGTGAAGGGCTTAAGCATTTCACTCTTATAGTGCTCCTGTGTAGTATAATTATCTCCTGAACCATCATCAGTCCACACCTTGAACCTGTTCTAGTCATTCAATACGTAAGACACAATGTTCCTCCGGATATCAAGAGTGAGCCTGATATGGCCGTGCAATATGTAACACAGAGAATGGAAAAGGCAGATGGCAACTCCGGGCATGGAAACCACTCAGTAAGTGACAGTTCTTTGATCAATGGTGATCACCTCGATAGACATGTTAATGGGGGTATGGTTGGAACAGTAAACGAAATGGGTACCTGAACAATATAAAAAAGTCTAAAATACCTACACAATAACTATAAGCGTAATAAATGAACAATAAAACAGCGGAGAAGCCGTGGATTAAAAAAAAAGGCTGCAGTTATCAGCACAATAAAACAGCGGAGAAGCCGTGGATTGAATAAAAAGGTTGCAGTTATCAGCAAGGAGACATGAATACCGTGACGAAGCAAGGAAGGGAATGAAGAGACCGGAACGACGGACGGCCTTATATAGGCAGGCAGCCAATTACATGGGAGGCGTGGGGATGGGGACGCAATATAGGCAGGCAGCCAACTACGTGGGAGGCATGGGGATGGGGGACGCAACGGCGCCTCACACGGCGACCGAGCTGAAGGCTATGGACGTATATATGTACGTAAGTAGGATTCAGTTATGTCCATTACGCGTAGAATTTCTAAATGAAACCTGCTTAACTTTTGTAAGTAACCTGTAAGGAATGAGCCTGCCAAATTTCAGCCTTCTACCTACACGGGAAGTTGGAGAATTAGTGATGAGTGAGTCAGTGAGGGCTTTGCCTTTTATTAGTATAGATTGCTCACCATTTATTTTTGAATAAAAAAGGATATTGAAAAATGTGAGATATATGGGCAAGAACCTGAATTAGGCATATGGTTACAACTAAGCAAACAGGACACATGGAGCAAGGCAGCTGAAGAATTTAATTGCTGCTCTACAGAGAGAACGGTTATCTGTAGGCCAGAAACTTACAAGTTTAAATCCTCTTTAGGGATAATCTGGATGTAGTTTATCCAGCAGAAGCTGAACATGGTATGTGAGAGATGCTGCTGTGTTTCAATTATTAGCCTTTGGAAGTAAAATCAGGGACCTGACAGCCAAGAGATTTCAAATCTATTAATGCCTATTGAAGAAAAGCAATCTCTTGGCTGTTTTCCTCTGAGGCTAATATGTGGCCTTGTTAGCACTTCAAAATCATTCCCTTATCTTGGTAGTATAGGCTTGTCTCTACTGATCAAACAATTAGTGTAATCAAAGCTATAGTTTGTATATGTCTTTTAGGAATCAGTAAACTCTCAATTCAGGTCAAAACTGGTTTTTACCCAGAATCAGTAAAAAGTCTATCGAAAAAATATGTTACTGCCCATCAAACCTTTTTAACTTTATTATTTTCAAATAACCACAATGACAACAAACTCAGTTCACTTGTTTTTGCATTAAAAAGGCTGGTTTTGTAGGCAGTATCACAAAAAGGTCAAACCACTACTGTACAGGCAAGCCTAAATTTGTGGAGAAAGCAGCATATTTAATGTACTGTATATATAACAGCAGATGTGAATAACATAATCGTCATGTAAAACGTACATATGAGGGGCACTGGCAAATGGCACAGTGAAGACAGATATACTAAGAGAATAACAAAATGTATTTTTATAAATCACTCTGTGTTTCACCCTTGCTCATTGAAGTTGTTTGAGTTAGTTATGAAGAGCTTCATTCATGCTTCAAATCACAGGTAGTCAATTTGCAGGTAGGGCGCTGTCCTCTGTGGTTTTTGGACTATGATAGATAACTGGTTCTCGGGGCTCTCTAAATTTCACAAATGCACCCATAATCTTGAATTGCCTAAACCCATTATGAGTTAGTAAGAAACACTTTACCTAGCTAAGTCTCAATTTCATAAACACTCTTTTTGGAATATCCCACTACTATCCACATGGTGTTTCAAGCAAAGGTTGTGTTAATCAGAGCATTTCAACTTTTAATTGATATACAATAAATGCAAAGAAAATCTGCCACTCCTCACAACTGACATCAGATCACATGTGCAGCCTGGAGCTATTTACAGTGTGTCCTGCTTGTGAGCTCACTCACAATTGTACTGTATGTAACATGTTGACATGTCACTTATGAACAGAGTGAATTACAGTAAGGGATCACCTTTTTCTTATAAAAATGCCTTGAGCTTTGGAGACAAGGTGCAAAATACAGGATTCTTAGGATACCCTAATAAACTCTGTAGACCCCCGGAAAGTTGAAAATCAAAACTGTATGGGTATACTCTAAAAAAAAATTAGAAACATCCAATAGTTTTATAAATTACACAGAGCCTATTATTGCATTTGGGAGTAAATATTGCAGTAGAGTGCAAAGTCTAGACAGGACATACTGAGTGTGTGTGGCAGCAAATTAGTGTCCCAGACATGTAATAGTGTTAGACTTATTTGGCATCACCACAGGGATGATAAAAATTTTAATGGTGATTGCTAATGCCATGACACTGACAATGACTCAATTCAGATTTTTGACTCATATGAGATATTTTGTTTTAAGTGTTCAAATTAATTTGGCACATAATTTAAATCCTGTATCACTGTGTACTGCTATCTACCCTGAATATGCAAAATTAAAACAGATTAATTCATCATGACGGTACAACCCATCTATATGTAAAAAACATTATCTGGTTATGTTCAATAGCACACCAAAGATGTAGAGGATGAGCAGGAAACAGTAAAATATATATGCTCAAAGTAAAACAAAAAGAAAAAAGAATATATTTAGAAAGCAGCTGAGATCATCACAAAATATAATCAATAGCCAAAAATGTGAACAATGAAAAAAAATATATTGACGCAAAAAATGAAACATACAAAGGTTAATTACAAAGAATTCATATTGTAGAAAAGAGAAGGACAAAGTGGTGCGTAGGCAGGCAGCTAGCATTAAGATGCTGATTAGGCACAAGTAGCTGTAGGAGCAAAGAAAACGGTAAGAAATTAACTAGCAGCAGATATTCAGTAAGCATGTTTGTCTAGATTGAACAGTTCTTAGTGGTCAGGAAAGTAGAGCAGTTAAGATGGCAACAGCGTAAGGGTTCATTAATGCTAAGGAGTACAAACACTGTGAGTTGGTGTAGTTTTAAGTAAGGAATAAGAGGAACATAAAGTTAGAAGAAAATACAGAGAAAAGAAAAGGTTAACCTCATCGAAGGACAAGCAGCAGGCAATCGAGGGGAAGAATATTACAGGAGTTTATGGGGTGAGAAGGTGTAAAATAACTAGCAGTACTTAATCTGATTTTTTACCACTTAAGTAAAAACCTGAACCATTTTAGCAATCCAAACTCAACTGTTAATAATGAGGCCAGTGCAATGCAAGTCCTGTTGGATTTTGAACTTTTTAGAGGATGGCTTGGAGGAGCCAGTCTTCTATTAGTGCTACATCTGCAGCAGATGCCAGCTGATCCAGCACCTCAAGTTCAGGGTCACTGAACTAGAGGAGGGGTTTGCTGGTCTGTGTTGTAGTACAAAATTGGTGGATGCAGCCAATGTGTCCTTTAGAGAGAGAGTGTGCACTAAGATGGCTCAGGAGGAGATTCCAGACTAGACAGGTAAGTGGGTCATGGACACAAGGTATAAGGTAAAGGATGCACACTGTCTGGGGGCATCAACTCAAGAATTGAAAGTATCAAACCATTTTCAGGTCCTTGAGCTGGACGGTGTCTCTGAAGATTCTAAGGAAGGTAGGCAGGCATGAGGAGCCCCAAAAGGGCACCTCAAAGCCAGTTCCCAGAAAAGGAGAGGCAGTGATAGAGACTCAATCATTAGGGGGATTAAATAGCAAGTTTGCTCTAGAGTCAGAGAGTCTTGCACATTGTGTTGCATTCTGGGTGCACAGTGGTAGGGGTTGATAGGTTCTTGGTAAGAGCAGAGGTGGATTCAGTTGTCATTGTCCATTTTGGAATAAATGGCATACATAAGTTGTGTCTGTCACTTTTGCAATCCAAATTTAAAGAGTTATGTGCCATTCTGAGGAGCAGAACTGTTCCGCCTGTGCCATGCACCAGTCCAGGTATCATTACAAGGCTTAACACATGGCAGGGTGGGTTTATGGGGTTTATCATTTTGAATAGATGGAACGTGAACTGGAGGGGCACCAAAAGGTTTAAAAAGTATTTACATGTAATGCAAGACAAGTACATACCTAAATTTGGAATTAGTACAAAATTAAAAAAAAAACTGTGCAGTAGGTTAATAAAGAGTAAAAAAAGTTGCAAAGGAAAAAACAGCTTTATAAGATTAATAACTCCATTGTGAATTGTAGGGGAGGCTAAAAAGACAGATTGGAATATAGCAAATAAGGAAAGATGACCCAAAAAGATTATTTCAATATTTTATAAGTAAAAGAAGATGTGAAATACATTGGAAATAGTAGAGGAGTTCAAAAATACAGATATTTCTCTGATGTCTTCACATGTAAGGAAGTAGATAACCTCCCAGCAGTAAAAGGGACTATTAAGAAGGCACTGAATGATTTGGAAATTATAGAGGAAGAAGTACTACTTAGTTTAAAGAGTTTGAAATCAAACAAATCACCAGGACCAGATAATATTTATCCTCAACACCTTATGATGTTAGCAAGTACATCTATAAACCCTTGACATATTTTTAGGAAGTGAGGAAGAAATATTTAGAATTAAGGTGCTTCAGTCTGAAGTCACTGCACACTGGGGAAATTGTGAAGGCCTGTAAAATGGCAAATATTATTCTGTTATAAAACAGTTTGAGGGGCAGATCCTTGCAACTATAGGCCAGTAAGCTTCATGTGCATCTCAGGAAAATGAATGGAAGGAATTAATAAGAACTAGCAAAATACCTGCGCTTTGCAGCGGAGAAGTAGTGTGTTAAAGAAGATATGAAAAAGAAAAGGAAACATTTTAAAAATAACGTAACATGATTGTCAATGTAATTGTTTTGTCACTGTTATGAGTGCTGCAGTCATCAAGGATTTGATGATCATTATTTCTTTCAATCAGGTTCGTATTTGGAGCACGTGTTGTGTTCAAGTTACATTCCGTGTTTGTCAACCGTTGTAAAGATTACAGGTTTCATTCATCGAAGTGTTTACTACCCAAATCGCTACTCGTGAATCTAAGATGTTTAACTGGCATTCCTGGTATTAAATTTGTTAATTTGCCTGTGAATATTTAGCGGCAGCATGTCTATGAACTTGTGGAATTGCCTGCGAGTATTTAGCGGCAGGGTCTCTATTAAGTTGTGGATTTGCCTGTGAGTATTTAGCGACAGCGTGTCTATTAACTTGTGGATTTTTCTGCGAGTATTTAGTGACAGCATCTCTATGTACTTGTGGATTTGCCTACGAGTATTTGGTGTCAGCGTCATGAAGTTGTTTCCGTCTAGCTGCATCAGAAAATGTACCACAACGTCTGACACGCCTCCTTTTTACTGTTTTCTCACAGCTGATTTCTGCTGTCATAATCAGTTTGAGTTTCATGGTTTGTTTCAATTACTTTAGTATTTGCAGGACATGTGTTTTAGTGACATTCGGCATCTGTCAAGCGTTGTAAGCATATAACCGGCTTCATCGATAACTTCGCATCCAGCTTTTGAGAGTTGAAAGATTCATAAACATCAAAGTGTCCACTACTCAAATCGTCACCTGTGAATCGTCACCTGTGAGGCATTGGCGGTTCTCCAAAGGTGTAAAATATTTGGCCATTTGGCCGGTACACTTGAAAGTGACAACCGAACAATTCAGCGGCAGCCATCAACTCACATGCAGAAGCATAGGTGAAGGGCTTAAGCATTTCACACTTATAGTGCTCCTGTGTAGTATAATTATCTCCTGAACCATCATCAGTCCACACCTTGAACCTGAAGCCTGATATGGCCGCAATACGTAACACAGAGAATGGAAAAGGCAGACGGCATCTCCGGGCATGGAAACCACTCGGTAAGTGACAGCTCTTTGATCGAAGGTGATCACCTCGATAAACATGTTAAAACATGTTTTAAAACAACGGTAAAAGAAATGGGTACCTGAACAATATAAACTAAGTCTAAAATACCTACATAATAACTATAAGCGTAATAAACGAACAATAAAACAGCGGAGAAGCCGGATTAAAAAAAAAGGCTGCAGTTATCAGCACAATAAAACAGCGGAGAAGCCGTGGATTGAATAAAAAGGTTGCAGTTATCAGCAAGGAGACATGAATACCGTGGACGGCAAGGAAGGGAATGAAGAGACCGGAGCGACGGACGGCCTTATATAGGCAGGCAGCCAATTACATTGGAGGCGTGGGGATGGGGGACGCAATATAGGCAGGCAGCCAACTACGTGGGAGGCGGGGGGATGGGGGACGCAACGCCGCCTCACACGGCTAACCGAGCTGAAGGCTAGGGATGTATATATGTACGTAAGTAGGATTCAGTTATGACCATTATGCGTAGAATTTCTAAATGAAACCTGCTTAACTTTTGTAAGTAACCTGTAAGGAATGAGCCTGCCAAATTTCAGCCTTCTACCTAGACGGGAAGTTGGAGAAATAGTGATGAGTGAGTCAGTGAGGGCTTTGCCTTTTATTAGTATAGATAAGATTGAGTAGCACATACTGTAACTAGTACAGACTCTTTTCTAAACGGTCAACATGGGTTCATAAGAGAGAGGCCATGTTTTACAAACATGCTGGAATTCTATGAGGAAGCAACAAAAGGATATGATCAAAGTGGAGCATATGATATTATTTACCTTGACTTTTAAAAAACATTTGATAAGGTACTACATGAAAGGTTGGACATCAAAATTGTCTCAGGCACAGGAAGTAGAGGATTATGGTGCAAGAACAGAAAGAGAGAGGGTTTATAATCGGCTGACATTAAGAGTGGTGTTCCACACGGTTTTATGCTAGGGCTGCTGCTGGTTCTAATATATATGAATGATTTGGATAGGAATATAAGTAATAAGCTGGTTAAGATGGCATATGATACCAAGCTAGATGGATTGGCAGATAACCTAGAATCCACAGAATTATTACAGAGGGACTTGGAAAGCATACAGGCATGGGAGATTCATGGTAAATGAAATTTGTTGTAAGTATTACATGTGGGAAGTAAAAATGTTAATACACAATGGGAGTTTGAAAATCGAAAGTACACCTTATGAGAAGGATTTAGAAACTGTAGTGGACTCAACACTATTAACTGCCAGAAAGTGTTCAGAAGCCATTAAGAAGCCAAACAGAATGTTAGGTTACATAGCACAATGTGTAGAATGAGGAGGCTATGCTCAAGCTTTATAATGCACTGGTGAGGCTTCGTCATGAGTATTGTGTGTAGTTTTGGTCCCCAGGCTGCAAAAAGGACAAAGCAGTGCTAGAAAAAGTCCTTGGAAGATCAAATAGGCCAATTCCAGGGCTACAAGGGATGAATTTTGAGGAAAGATTAAAAGAGCTGAGCTTTTACAATTTAAGTGAAAGAAGATTGTGAAGAAGAAAGAAGTGGAGACATGATTGTTTAAAATTATGAAGGGAATTAGTACAGTGGATCAAGACTGTTATTTTAAAATGAGTTCATCAAGAATATGGGGTCACATTTTGAAATTTGTTAAAGGTAAATTTTGCACAAACATTATGAAGTTTTTCTTTACACAGAGAACCACAGACACATGAAATAAGCTACCAAGTAGTGTGGTAGACAGTAGGACTTTAGGGACTTTTAAAACCAAAATTAATGTAATTTTGGAAGAATCAAGTAGATAAGACTGGCAAGCTTTGTTTGGCTGAATGGCCTGTTCTCGTCTAGAATGCTCTAATTATCTAATTCTCTACTATAACACAGAGTCAATATGACCTAATATGATTGCACTGATAAGTCTACAAGCAAAACAAAAGCCAGCAGATATTAAAACAAAATAGCGTGTGTCAACAAACAATTCAAAACATGTATAATAAAAAAGATACCCAGTAACATATATACAAAATACTATACAAAAAAATTTATTACAAAATAAACATAGCAAAAAACATATATGTACTGAAGGGAATGGAAAAATAAACAAAATGAAAAAAGCTTCAGGACACACTCATGAAGTAATTTTGTACCAAAAGGACTTCAAGACAGAAATCCTAAGTATTAAATATGGAAACTAAAGAGACCTTCAATAGTGTGTTAGAAGTCTAGGATATCACAGTGTTCTTAATAAAATCTGCCAATATCCCATTGCTGATGCATTATGAGGAATTAATCCTCTCCTTCAGGGCATTACAATTCCAAAAAAAAGAAATACAAGAAAAAAGAAAACACAATTTCTATTGAGAAAATTTAGAAATCTAAAAGATTAAATGAGGTATAAAAAGTAACAGATTCTGATAAGATGGAGGCAACTGTATTTGAAAGAAAATAAATCTGAATGTTAATCCAGTTATATTCAAAGAGCATATAGAATAGATGAGTAAGGACTTGTCTGTCACTCATGAGATTATGTGTGGATTCAATTATCAGTAAAACCATTTTTATGGAGCTGAGTGGAAACAGGATTACAGAGAGATATATATGTAGTGGTCGGTCCTACCACTAAGAAACACTGTGAAATAAATTGGAAGGACCCTTCCAGAAAGCCACAAAACTATAATATAAGAAAACAGAATGCAAACAAGAAATAAAGGGTATGAAAAAGGCAAAAAGTTAAAAGTGTAATGGATCCATAAGGATGTTGAACAACTCATGTGAACAACATGTGCAATTAGATGGAAATTAAGTACTATAGGCAGGAACTAAATAAGGAAACATCTCATGTCATTCTGTTCATTTTAAACTGAAGGTTTTACCCGGTAAGCATCCATTAGTGGAATTCTTTGTGAAATGAAAAGAATTCCTTTACACTCATAAAGAGTGAGTAATTTACTTTCTATTTAACCTACCAGCATAACAGATCACTTAGAGTGATTGTGACCATCTAATCATAGTCATACAACATAACTCTCATACACTAGTAAACTAATTTAGGTCCCCAAAATAAAGTGACTAGCATAATATTATTACAAAATTATATGAAACTGAAGTATAATTATATGTTACACATTTACCTATAATTCTTATTTGCCGGTAAGTAAATAAGGCCGTAGCAGGGCGACATAGTTACATACAAATAAAACCCCTATGTCCTGTTAAGTGACTGTTAAATGTGAATAACAACAATGGTTGCACCAATTCCTGCTTGTAAATTGGGGTTGTACTTTTAAAAAGGTTTGCACTGATGCGGAGGGGCTTGTGGGATTTGTAGTTTGCGGTTTGTATGCAATGTACCCATAAAACCAGAAGAGAAAGGACTTTTTGATTGTGCCATTTTCCAATCAAATTCATTATCAGCAGCTCCTTTCATTAACGTCATAGCGGAGAAGGATGGTTCTCAGCCACTTGATTTAAGGACGGCGATGGGTTCCTTTTCCTCCCAATCCAGTCCACTGATGGTCTTTGAGAAGAGGCGTGCCTCTAAAGACTGTTCTTCCGGGTTCTTTTGGTAGGACAGTATTTCACCATCCCAATTCCAGGTGGTTTATTAAAAGGGAACTTTCTGTACTTCTTTCCATCCTTTATCCTTAGTTTATGTTTCCACAACCACTTCCATCATCCACAATAAGGACTTTTTCCAAGACTATAAATATTGTCGTCCTTATCTTTTGTCCTTATTTTCCTTTACTGTGTTTGTAAGTAGTTATTCTAGTAAATCGTATCGATTTTAAAATCGTAGTGGCTTCTTTGCTATGTAAATCTGGTGGCAACCTCTGCGCTTGCTAGAAGTCAGAGGGTGCTCTACAAGACAATATTTCAATCCAATTAAATAACAATGTCACATTTTATCAATGTAGTCAAAACCTGCTGCTCTAAATCTGTTGCAGCAGTTTTATTTTACTGTGGCTAAGCTCCCTTGATATTTTTAATGTTTCAGTTGTTTTATATTGTAATGTGTTTGCTCCTCATGTTTATGACAAATTCGTGCTTGTGTACTTTATTGATTCTTTTGTGACACTTGTGAATACAGTGGATCCCCGCAAAGTCGCGGTTCAGAGTTTGTGGCCTCAGTTGTTCACAGATTTTTCTTTAGAACCTAAATAATAATTGTTCGTGGAAACTGCAAATATCCTCCACAATTTTTTATGGCTTTTTTCATGGCAATATATAATTTTTCATACCTAACGCTAAATAATAATTATTTAATGCTAAATTATTAAGAACAATATAATTCACTAATTTTGTAACATAAATATTAAAGTAAATTCAGCTAAATTTCCATATAAAATATAATACTGTATATATTTTTTAGTACTGTAGAGAGAACACTTGCAACCGTAGAGGAAAACGCAGCTTGGGATGGTGAAATACTGTACCCCTGTACTCAGAGGTGGGAGGTTTGAAAGCTGATTGGCTGCTGCCCTGTGACGCATCTCCAGCAGATGTAGCCCAGCATTCCTGCATCATAACAGTTTACGCGTGTAGTTATCTCAAGTATTTCATTGAGTGTTCTCATGTTTTTCATTTTGTTCTTCTTAAAGCCCTAAGATGCCACCCAACCACCCTGCACCTTCTAAGACTTCTGCCAATGAACCTAAGCATGGGATCCCTATATGTTTTGGGCTCTTAAAATTAATAATGGCATCGATGCTGCCATTCAGACATATAAAACCCTCCTTGCCAGAAACAACAAAAGCAACTTCCCATCACAATGATCCTGAAATCTATCAAGAAAAGCCAGCACGAAACCCCACCAGAAGAAGACCCGTCAGAATATAAGACTCCTCCTGAAGCACCTGAAGAAGAGGTGCCACCTGAGGAGCTGCAAATCGTCTGCTTTGCTGTGCAGTCATCATCTTCATTACATACCTTCAT
>NW_024383361.1:0-5016 GCF_016835505.1 Polypterus senegalus
TACCCCCTGCTGCTTTCTTAGGGGCCCATGATCCCAAACCAGCTTTTACTAAGAATCTATAATTTAAAATCCTTGCGGGGAGATGGGTCCTTAAACCCAGGCGGCTTCTCTTGGTAGCAGATATTTTCTGTTGCACTTTTAGGCCCATGACAACAGATAAAACTTGACCCAATAAAATTTTTGTAAACTTTCCAAATTTTCTTACCTCAGGTTGAGTAAGTTATACTTACCGGATTAATTGCGTTGTCAGTAAATAAATTTGGCGTAAATTTTCTAATTGTTTAGAATGTTTGCTAACGAGCTCCATGCGTCAAACGTTTTGCATTTGGCTCAGTCAGTGTCACTACTGGTAGCATGAGGCGATACCTGGACCCTACAGAGGTTGCACAGGTAGTCCAACTCCCCAGGATGGCACATCAATCGTGTCATTACCAGAAGGTTTGCTGTGTCCCCCTGCACAGTCTCAAGGGCATGAAGGAGATTCTAGGAGACAAGCAGTTACTCTAGGAGAGCGGGAAAGGGCCATAAAAGGTCCATAACCCATCAGCAGGACCAGTATCTACTCCTTTGGGAAAGGAGGAACAGGATGAGCACTGCCAGAGCCCTACAAAATGACCTCCAGTAGGCCACTGGTGTGAATGTCTCTGCCCAAACAACTAGAAAGACTTCATGAGGGTGCCCCAAAGGGGCCCCATGTCCTCTAATGGGCCGAGCTCACTGCCAACAGCATCAGCTCGATTGCCATTCGCAAGAATCCAAATTGGCAGATGTACCACTGGTGCCCTGTGTTTTTACAGATGAGAGCAGGTTCCCCCTGAGCACGTGAGAGACGTGAAAGGGTCTGGAGAAGCCATGGGAGAACATTATGCTGCCTGTAACATCATTTCAGCATGAGCAGTTTGGGGGTGGTTAATGATTGTCGGGGGAGGCATATCCATGGAGGTCACAAGACCCTACAGGCTTGACAAAGGCACCTTGGCTGCCATTAGGTATCAGGATGAAACTTGGACCATTGTCAGCCCCTATGCTGGTACAGTGGCTCCTGGTGCACGCAATTCCTGGCCTCATGTTTGGGGAGGGATGCAGGCAGTTCCTGGAGGATGAAGGAATTGATACCATTTACTGGCCACCACCTTTCCTGACCTAAATCCAATAGAACCTCTGGGACTTATGTTTTGGTCCATCCAATGCCACCAGGTTGCACCTCAGACTGTCCAGGAGCTCAGTGATGCCCTGGTCCAGATCTGGGGGGAGATCCCCCACAACACCATCTGTCATCTCATTGAAGCATGCACCAAGTTGTCAGGCATGTATACAAGAACACAGGGGCCATACAAACTACTGTACAATTTTGAGATGGGAATTAAATTTTGGGAAAATGGACTAGCCTGCCACATCATTTTTCACTCTGATTTTGGGAAATTCAGGGCTCTGTAGGTTGATCATTTTCATTTCCATCAAACGATGTGGCATCCTTTTGTTCTAACACATTACCAGTCTATATCAGTATAGATATCCAGGAGTTTCTTTTTCCCATTGAGATCTGATGCGTTTTCAAAGTGTTCCTTTAATTTTTTTTTAGCAGTTTATATTGTTTACATTAGTATATTGCACATTACCAATATAGCTTATTAAAATGTTCAATTAAAAAAAAAAAAAGTATTTTTATTTTCATACTGCTTAACTAATGAGGGTGACCAGGCCACCTTTTTCTCAGCACCTTCTTCAAGACCTCCTCATGAATTCCTAGATGTTCCCCGACTAGCTGGAGATGCAATATAAGCCCCCAGGACTTATTGTCAGGGAAAACCTGGGACAAGTTCCACTAATATACCAACCTGATGAGAGACAAATATTAGCAGAACTAAATGTTATAACTCACCTACAGAGTATACAAAAGGTCCAGTGTTGGAAGACAAATCAATAGATAAACAACTTTAGCTTATTAGTTTAAGGGCCATGTTCTACGTGGGACCCTGAGATTTAAGAAGATTCCAATCTATTCTCTCATTATAAAAAACCCTGTGGAATGAAGCTAGGAGAAATACGTGATCTTCTTTAAAAAGATCACGAAGACAAATAAAGAACATGAGCGAAGAGAATGGGCAAAATCAGTAGTGTAAGGGAAGAAAGCACACACAGATACAGGTGTCTCAGTGCATATAAAGTGTATAAAGGACAATCGTTTTAAATGAAATGTGAACAAAAAGATCGCATTAACAAAAAAGGGAAAATTTAAACATCAGGATCAGGGGTAATTGAAAAATAGAAAAGAAAAAAGCGGTCAGAAAAAAAAAGGAAAAGAGCAGAAAACAGTCTTTTCACATTCGCATCATTGAAACCCAAAAAAGTGAATTTAAACAATAATGGAACATACGCTATAGGAATCTGTGGACTCCAAAGTTAAAGCAACGACAAATTTAATTTCAAGAAACACAATTCGGTCAGGTGTATATTTATGATCACGGAGAGCGATCCACGCAAGCAGCAGAGACCCCAAAGTAGCAAAAGCGAGCGGCTGGACAGGCTTAAAAGATCGAAGGACAGTCGAGAGCAGCCCCCCTCCCCACCCCCAACAACATGAGCAGCGTTATACGTCCTGTGAAAGAGGGTTTAACCACGTCCCGGGACCAGAAATAGAGGACAATATTGTTTTACAACATCACACAAGACCAGGCAGTGAGCCATCATTTAAAAAAAATCCAAGACATCTAACCTTGCGTTGTTGGATTGCATTTGGCAGACAAAACATCATGTGCTCCAGCTCTTAAAACAACGACATCGACAAGCAGAAGAGAGCAGCTCACCAGCAGTAAAAAAACAGCAAATGATCCAAAAAGGGATATCCTTAGAGTACGTTCAGCCCCCCCCACCCCTTCACAACACAAAACAGCATTATATTCTGAAGAAAGAGAAAGTAACCATGCACAGGGTTAAATAAAAAAAAAGGACAAGTTTTTTTTTTTTCCAAAACTTTTTAAAGTAAAAAGTGAAAATAATGCTTTGTAACAATTCCCAAAAAAAAAAATCTTTTTAAAAGTATATTGCCTCCAAGGTAAAGTCATCCCGATGGGGATTCAGCAATGGTGGGGCGGGGGGTCCTTTCATTGGATTAGACTTTTCAGATGTCTAATGGAAAAATGGGGGGAGTTTGGGACTTAAAACAAACCAAATCATATTATGTGATATAACAAATGTGAAATTCTACTCCAACTTTTAAATTTTTTTTTATCTGTTTTGGGGGATTTTTTTTCTATGTATTGTACTGTTTTTATTTATTAAACCCCTTTTTTTTGACCCCCACTACTAAGCCTACCTGGAAAGGGTCTCCTTTGAACCCTTCCCCAAGGTTTCTTTGTTTTCCCTAAGGGTTTTTCTTTGGGAGTTTTCGGGTTCAGGGGTCAAGGCTGGGGGTCTGCAAAAACAGGTCCTTTTAAAAAGCCCTTTTGGCACTTCTTGTATTTTGAGCTATACAAATAATAAATTTTTTTTAGTATACCCGGAAAACAAACATGGGGGGGGAAGAGGGGAGCCCCCTAGTATTCTGAAATACAAATGTATTTATTTTATTTCACTTTTTTTTACCCTCTTGAAGATGAGGTGGCTAGTAAAAGGCACACTGGTGCATAAAAACTAAAAAGTTAATGAAAGGGACTGTACTCCAAAAAACAGCTCTCTTGGAAACAGGGTCAAAAAAAAATCCATAGCCACTGAACCTGCAAATTCCTAATTAGTTTTTGAAAAGATCAAAAAAAAATAATTAGAAAAATGAAATGTGGGCCAACACAAACATACAAAAAGGGGGCATACCCACAAATTTTCAACGTGAACATCAACGGGTCACAGCTGGGTGTGGACTGAGTAACCAAACAAATGAGGATGTGTTTGGGGTCGGTTGGGGGGGGCCCTAACAAAAGGGGTACCTCAAGGCGAGGTGGATGGGAGGAGGGTGGGGTTGGCGGGGAGGGGGTCTGTCGCTTCCCCCCGCCCGGGAGGAGGGTTAGAGTGGGGGTAGGGGGTCTGTCATCGCCTTTTGGGCGGGCGCTTGGTCTTTTTATATATGTAGAAAAGCAGCCAAACCCAAAAAAAACAATGAAAAGTCAACATGGCTCAGGGTAAAGTGGACTGTAGCACAGATAAGCGACTGAGGGTGTGTTTGGTGAGTTGTTGCGCCGGGCACTGGCAGGCAGTGCACATCCTCGAAGCGGCGGGGGCCCGGGGGGGGTTACAGTTGGGGGGGCTCTTCTTTGTATCCCTGGCAGGGGGGGTTAGATTGGGGGGGGGCTCGCGTCGTTCCCAGGGCCCGGGAGGAGGGGTTTGAGGGGCGGGGGGGGCTCTTCGTGCGTCCCCCGGTCACGCTTTGGGGTTATATATATGTAGAAAAGCACCAGGGCCGAAAGAAAATGAAAAGTCAGTGGTTCAGAGGTGCATGTGGATGTAGCACAGAAAAACGACTGAGGCTGTGTTTGGTGAGTTGTTGCGTTGGGCACGGAGCAGGCAGCAAACCCGGGACGGTGGGCCCCTGGGGGGGTTGTTGGTAGGGGGTTGTCTCATATCCGCCGGGGAGGGGTTAGATTGGGGCGGGGGGTCTGTCGAGCATATCCATGTTTTTGGGGTTGGGGGGCCAAGGGGGATCGGCCTGTATTTTTTCCGCCGGGGGGAGGAGGGTTTCAGTGGGGTCAGGGGGCTCGTATTCCCCCCGGTTTTATCGGTGTTTATATATAAGAAAACAGCGGCCGAAAAAAACAATGAAAAAACAACGTGGTTCAGAGGTGCATTATTGCAAGATGGCGATGAGGGTGGTTTGGTGATTGTTGCGTTGGGGGTCATGAGCAGGCAGTACATGCCCGAGAAAGATGGTGGGCCGGAGGAGGGTTTCAGTTGGGGGCGGGGGCCTGCGTGTGTACCCATGCGGAAGGAGGGTTAAGGTTTGGGGGAGGGTCGTTGAGCATACCCGGGTCTTAAGTTGGTGGGGGGGGCCGGGGTTGGTGGAGGGCCCCGTTTATACCATGGTAC
>NW_024383362.1:0-6370 GCF_016835505.1 Polypterus senegalus
ACGCTTGAGAGGATCATTCTGGATCTTTCTTCACCCAGGGACATCTGCTATTTGTGTGTGGCCACCCGAAGAAATAATCCGTGGACAGATCCCGAGGAAGAGGCCAGGTTTGGTGTTCTCCGGATTGCTCCCATCTAGTAGGTCAGATTCGGAATTTGCATTTCCCTTCGTGATAGTCCGAGGAGAAGCCGTTTCCACCGAAGGAACTGAACTGGACTTAATGTTCCTTATAGATGGATTAAGTACATTTTTCTTTTTTGACATTTCGGAGAACATTATTATTATTATTATTATCATTATTATTATTATTATTTTCTTTTGTTTTATTGTCTCACGTCGAACCGGGGATTCGGATTTGCAGCTGGGGAGGCGTCTGGGAAAGGGATTCACTATGAGCACTCAGGCACGGCACGTAAATGTAAATAGTAAATGTTAATATATTTTCATTCCCACTTTCCTTTGCGTGAGATTTTTTTTTCCAGTTATATAAGGACATGCATAGGGGACAAGAGGGGCCGAGGACCGAATATGGCAATGCTGCTTTAACTTTCTTTTATCATCCACTTTCCTTTGGGTTGTGAAGTGTAGGAACCGCGTGCGTTTTTCTAGCGGTTGCTACAATACTTTAAAGAGGACTAATTACAGCCCTGAAACCTTAACCAAACAGAAGGATAAAAAATTTAATTAATAATAGAGATTATACAAAAGTCACTGAAAACAAAACTTCCTGTCTTTCCTGGGAGGTATTCCACCATGTGTAGTTAGCAAGTTAGTCTTGCTTAAATTGACAAGTTGGGTTTATTTCAGTATCAGGATTTTTTAGCATAACTAAGGTTTTAGCATTCTTAGTTACAGATGTTTAAATTAATCTGATATGTTAGCTACAAAATGATAAACATTAAAAGCTATACTACCCATTGAAAAAAACAAAAATGATAAACATTAAAATTACTACACGACTCATCCTAATTGTTCATTTTTTAACACTAGAATTACCAAAGCTTAAAAAAAAATTGTAATCCCAGCCCACCTTAAATCCGATTGCACCTTTCCATCAGCATCTCTTGTGTTGTAAATGTGTTGATAAGCAGCAAGCAGCCTACTATCCCTTCCTCCTACCCACTGTCACAGTTCAATTCGCAAAGAAAAATCTTAGTGCTCAGTGTTTATCTTGGAGTGAAGTACCTGGAGCTTTATAGGGTAAATAATATATCGTCATTTGGAATACATTCATTTCATGTGTGCTCCGAGTCTACAACAATTTATGTAAACACACTGTTAAAACAGAAACGTTTTTCATGTTTTAGTAGTAATTGACAAAATGTAGACATGAAGGCTTGTAGGCTTTGGTAATTCTAGAGTTAAATGTTCTAAACTTTGTGCAACAAGTATGTTAAGCTCTGCTGCGATTAGAAATGATGAATTGCAAATGACCCCGGTCAGAATAGTATACATATTTTCCTCATATTCATTACACATTCATTTCATAGCAAAATACCCGAGCTTCATGGAGAAGTAGTTATGAAAAAGAAAAGGAAACATTTTAAAAATAACGTAACATGATTGTCAATGTAATTGTTTTCATGAGAAACGGCAGCGGGAGCGTGTCCATAAACTTAATTTAAACTTACGGTTTACATCGTGCTTTGTTTCCACAGTAGCTGCACTTTATGAATAAGCTTGTATGTGTTTTTCTTCAGCGCTCTTTGGGAGCTCTTCCTTCTTTTCTACGTACTGCGTTCACAGTCAGTTCACATGATTACGTGGGAGGCATGATGATGTGACACGCAGCTCCGCCCCCCACGGCCATCGAGCTAAAGTCCATTACAGTATATGGAGAAAATTAGGTTCCAGTTATGACCATTACGCGTAGAATTTCAAAATGAATCCTGCCCAATTTTTGTAAGTAAGCTGTAAGGAATGAGCCTGCCAAATTTCAGCCTTCCACCTACACGGGAAGTTGGAGAATTAGTGATGAGTGAGTCAGTGAGTGAGTGTGTCAGTGAGGGCTTTGCCTTTTACTAGTATAGATAGGCTTGGTCAAGAAGTTCAAAATCCAATTGCAGAGACTGGCTCTAAAACCTTAACTGAAATATAGAAGAAACATAGACTTTGTGACTTGATTGGACAGGCAAAAAGCACAAATTTGCAGACTGTTTGCTGAACAAATGTTTTTATTAAAACTTTCTCAGACAGTCTTTGAGAATATAAAGTCACACTATATGTTGCAGGGCTTTTACTAAATACTGTATACTGTATGCATTGTAGAGACACCAGAAAATGTGTACATACATTTTGTGCCCAGCAGGGATGCCTCGAAGATGGAAGAACTGGGATAGAGGTAATACCTCTCCAGGAACATAAGAGGGCAGCCCCCATAGTTTGCATTGGGGCCACAGTGCTGGAGCTTGGAAGCTCAGCCCTGTTAAGGACCATGGCCACTGCTCGGGGTGCCTGGACCATCCTGGAAGATCATCAGGGAGCTCCTGGAGCATGAGCTATTGTGGTGATTGGAGCACTGTATGCTTTGCTGATCTGGAAGAAAATAAAATAAAAAGCATGAGCTTTTGTAAGTTTGCCTCTTGTGTCTGTCTGTGTTGGGTTGGGTTGGGTGGCTGGCACACCCCCACAGTTTTTACAATTTACACTTATAGAATTTAAGAATGAAGAAAGATCAAACAATACAACATTTTCAACTATGTATTTTAAGACATCACAACTACTCCTTATATGCTTGATGATGTAACAATTATTGGAAACACACTTTTATAAATTATAACAATTGATTTTAAGTATTTTAATTAATTTCATTTAATTATATTAACTTAATTAAGGAACTTGTAAACCACATAAATTATATTATAAACATGCAAATAAAATATTTAGCAGTGGTAATTTGCTGTAAGTTCTGTATCCAAATTTTCTTCACAGAAAAGTGATTATGTGGGCAACTACAATCTGTTTTGACTGCAGTAGGCACTGCACATGTTGCATAAGAACTTTTATTAATAGCAATAGGGAAGACCACTTCTGAATTATCATATTTCTTTAATTTTAAACAGATGTGTAACATAATTATAATTAAGCATGTCATGAATATTAATTGCACTAATGCCATTAATACAGAATTTTAAGACAGATGAATCATTAGTGTTCTTCAATTAGTGTTTTATTTAAGAGGTTAGCCAGATGTTCCTATCATTTCTCTTACATGTTTGTTCCAAAATGTTACACAGGGAGTTAGAGGCCTTTTATATGCACAGCTTGCATAATATAGTTTGTGTCACTTATTTTTATTTAATAAAATGGTTTTTTTTTTCTAAAATTTTCGCTTGACAGTAGCTTAGGCTAATTAAAGGTAAGAGCATGCTTGTATTACACTAATTTATTAATGCTCAGGCACGTACAAGTAAACTAAATTGCAAAAAAATAAACTTGCATGAAAAATTCTGCCTTAGAGACACAGTTAGAGATACAGATTTTTAACTTACACAGAGATAACAAGCATTGACAAACTTAGGAAAACACATTCAGCACAAAATCACTTGTCAGAATGTCCCAACTATTGTTGAAATTTGAAAGTCCACAAATATCAAAACACAGTGAGGTAATGTCAATCACTCTTGTACCATCATTTCTTTCATTTTGGAATCTGGGTTTAAGTGAAATGATAGTCTTGTGTAAGTACAAAATAATTAGCATTGTTATTGCTTTACTTTAAAAGCAGACTGAAAAGTGTCATGCATGAGAAAAATATAAAGACTTGATCAATCAAGATTTTGGCGGCGATTTTAGGACTTTTCCTGTGTTTTCCATACTTTTTAGGTTTTTAGTTGGTTCCATTTTTGCTTTAATTTCAGTGAGCACAGCATTTTACATTTTATGATTTCATCAGAGTATACTATGGACAATTATTGGCATTCAAGACATATTGTTGCCACTGTGGAAGAATAATTTTAGGGTAACAGCATTCATCTTAAAGAAATAGCATAAAGGCTTAATAAATGTCAGAAACCTTTTCAGACACACCAGAAAACCAGATAAAGATCAAGTGAACAACAAAAAATGTGCATTGAAATATAAGAATTGGTTTAGGAAAAATACTGAGATGGCCAAGTAAATAATTTACAGAAGAAAGGTTTATGTAATATACAAAATGTACCTGAAGGATGACTAAGAGATGACTAAGAAATCAGCAGATGTCCAATAAATAAGAATAGACAATTCTTATATGCAAAGAAATTTCAAGGGTGGTGGTGTAACTCAAAGGTGTAAAAAGAAAAGAATATAATACAACAGACTTTTATTTTATATGAACCAGAGTGAAATGTATGCATTGATTAACAATGCATGTAAATTCAATAGTTTATAAAATTAACCTCTATTTGTTTTTCTGATCATTCTGGCCATGTTGTAACAGACTGCTTTTGAAGAATGCTCCCTCCAAGGCATTTTGCTAAGGAGTAATTAAAAGATACAATGAACAACTCTTCTCCTGTCTGATTACTGATTTGTCTTGTTAGGGATGTTTCTTTCTTTAATAAGATGTTAAATTTCTACCACACCATACACATGCATGTGCTTTCATTAGAACATTAGCACACTCTAGACGAGAACAGGCCATTCAGTCCAAAAAGCTCCCCAGTCCTATCCACTTATTTCTTCCAAGAAAACATCAAGTTGAGTTTTGAAAGTCCCTAATGTCTTACTGTCTACTACACTACTTGGTAGCTTATTCCAAGTGTCTATCGTTATTTGTGTAGAGAAGAACTTCCTAATGTTTGGCGAAATTTACCCTTAACAAGTTTCCAGCTGTGTCCCCATGTTCTTGATGAACTCATTTTAAAATAAAAGTCTCAATCCACTGTACTAATTCCTTTCATAATTTTAAACACTTCAATCATGTCACCTCTTAATCTTCTTTTGCTTAAACTGCACAGGCTCAGTTCTTTTAATCTTTCCTCATAATTCAATCCCTGTAGCCCTGGAATCAGCCTTGTCGCTTTTCTCTGGACCTTTTCTAGCGCTGCTATGTCCTTTTTGTAGCCTGGACACCAAAACTGCACACAGCACTCAAGATGAGGCCTCACAAATGCATTATAAAGGTTGAGCATAAACTTCTTGGACTCCACACATCATGCTATATATCCTAACATTCTGTTAGCCTTCTTAATGGCTTCTGAACACTGTCGGGAAGTCGATAGCTTAGATTCTACTATGACTCCTAAATCCTTCTCATAAGGTGTACTCTATCTTTTACGACCGCCCATTGTGTATTCAAACCTAACATTTTTACTTCCTATGTGTAATACTTTACATTTACTGACATTAAATTTCATCTGCCACAAATCTGCCCAAGCCTGTATGCTATCCAAGTCTTTCTGTAATGATATAAAAGGATTCCAAATTATCTGCTTATCCACCTATCTTGGTATCATCTGCAAACTTAACCAGCTTGTTACTTATATTCCTATCTTATTCATTTATATATATTAAAAATAGCAGTGGCCCTAGCACTGACCCCTGTGGAAGTTCTGTTGAGGTTCCTCGCTTTCATCACCCTCTGCTTCCTGTGTCTTCATCTGTGTGCAATGTTTGCATATCACTTATAGTATTGCTATTTTGTTTTCTTTTAATGTCATCTTTAAACTGTTTCATTAGCCTGAATAATGGATCCAGAAAATATATATGTGGAGCATATGCTAATTTTTTTGCACCTGTCTGGCTGGTGGTTTCTCAAAAGTGATAACTCTGATATAATCAATTACAATGAATACCAAAATTGTAAGTTCCCTTGGACAAAGCTCTCAGCTAAAAAGCAGCCAGTATGGCTCTTCGGAAAAACGCAGTTCTTCCTCCCTCATGCTTGGGCATTAAAGGAATACAACACAATGACCCAAACAGCAACAGTGACAAACAAACTTTAGAGCACTTCTATGAACAGCTTTAAGAACAATAAAACCAAAGTGATGTGATGTAAAATTCATTGTCAGAGATTGGAATACAAATTATAAAGGACCTTACTGGCTATAAGGATTTGATGGAAAAGTAACAAAGTTAGCAAAAGAAATGAAAGATGTGAGTGGCATTTCGATTTTAAGAAGCAAGATGAATGCTATGATGCTAGCACAATGTCCTTCAATATGGGATAGAATATGTGGACAGAGAAGTCCAAAGATGGTCAAGCAAGAAACGTGATCAACTTTTATTCTGGTTGAAAACAAAGTATATCAAGATTGTAACATAATGCAAAGCTTCCTCAGTGCAGATATCACATCCAATCACCAACTAGTATTAGGTAATATCAAAGTACAACGTCACACATTTATGTGGGACAATATTAAAGGTTTCTCAAGTTCTGACATTTTCA
>NW_024383363.1:0-10938 GCF_016835505.1 Polypterus senegalus
TTTTTTTTTTTTCCCTACTATTCTTCATTTTGTAAAGCATTTTGAGCTACATTTATTTGTATGAAAATGTGCTAAATAAATGTTGTTGTTGTGTTCCAAGAAGCATAGTGGCCTCAATAATTGTGAAATAGAAAAGTTTTGAACCACCCTTGGCCATCCTTTTAGACCAAATGACCTGGCAAGAAGGGCCTTGGTAGAGGTGAGAAGAACTCAATGGTGACTCTAACAGAGTGCAGGAAATACTCTGCTGAGATGGGAGAGCCTGTTGGAAGCGGCCATCACGAAGTACTCATCAATCAGGTGTTTATGGTAGACAAATTTTGATGGAAGCCACTCCTGAGTAAATGGCATATGACAGCCTACTTGGACTCTGACAGCGTGAGGGAAAAGAGCCTCTTATCTGATTACACAAAAATTTAACTCTTGAGTCAAATTCCTTGTTTGGCGAAACCAGGTCTGCTCATCACCTACCTGATACATCCTACGGTGAAACATGGTGGTGGCAGCATCATCTTATAGGAATGCTTCTAGAGACATTGACACGGAGACTGGGCAGAATTGAGGGACTGATGAATGCAGCCAAATACAGAGGCGATCCTTGAAGAAAAACTGCTCCAGAATTCATCAATGGTGAAAATGCACCTTCCTGAGCAACATGACCTGAAGCGTACAGTCAAGACAACCCTGTAATGACTTTGGGACAAATCTCTGACTGTTCTTGAGTAGACCAGCCAAAGTTCACGCTTAACACTCATGGACCATCTGTATAGAGACCTGAAGATGGCAGTGTATTGGTGCTTACTGTCCAATCTAACAGAGCTTGAGAGGACCTTCCAGAAAGAATGGAATAAATTGCCCAAATCCACACTTACCGAGAAGACTCAAAGCTGAAATTTCTGTCCAAGAGACTTAACAGAGTTCTGACTTAAGTGAATACTTATAGAAGAAGAGACTTCAGTTTTGATTTTTGTTGACATTTTGTTGTCTTCATTCAAGATAGTGCATTTCTACTTAAGATACCTTTAACCTTTAACGGGACGATTGGTCTCGTCCGATGCGAGATGGAGCGTCTGAAGTGGAGCTCCGCTAGCAGTGGTGCTATTTTTCATATTATTTGCTTATTATTCTGAGATATCCTGTATTTATTCAACCCGAGGGACTACAGTATATGTAACACATATAAACATGGCCAACAAGAAGGGGTCGAAAGAATCGAAGACTAAAGCTACATTCAGCTGCGATCAGCAAGCCTAGTTCGAGATACGGCCTCTCAGAGACAGACCTGGATCAGATGGGCGAAAGTACGAACCCCTCGGGACCCGGTCCGCTACGCGTCGCCTGCTGAGGCGAAAGGGGAGGCGAAGTGCGATCGTGGAGTGCAGATGTGGATAGCTCGCCCGATTGGAAGGATTACCTGAAACTGGAAGGAGGCCGGAGGTCGCGGCTTCAATTCGCAATCGGGACGGGAGCAGCGGGGACACCGGCTTCAGCAGAGTCTGCTGCTTCATCTACGGTACAAGAAGGCACATTTCAGCTATCTGAACTGAAAGTGTTGCTCTGACCTCAGGCAAGATAAAGCGAGAAGGCTAATGAGAAAGCAGCGCAAAGGCACATGAGGACTGAAACAGGAGATGAAACAGGCCAATGAATGTCTCGACAGGAACTCCAACAGGCAAATGAAAACCGTCAAGAGATACAGCTTGAACTTCGACGGGTGCTGGGTAAAATTGAAGGCGCATTGAGAAAAACTACGGCTAAACTGACCGCTTGCTGATCGATTGGAGCATCTTAGTGAGACATTCCACGATCGGATCGAAATAGCGAACATCTAGCGCATGTGCGAGGAAAGAGCAGTAAATGTCAGTTGAATGTAAAAACTTCGGAGAAAAACTTGGAGACAGACTGGCTGCTTTAGAAGATGGGAATAGAAGGTATAATGTCAGAATTGAAGGCTTGCGGAGATCGAAAGTTTAAACCGTGAAATTCCAAGCTGAACTTTTTCTAAAATAATCAGAAGGCGACTTTAAAGCAGAATCTGAGATAGGCGGCTACGCGTACGCTGAGATCAAACACCGTCAGACCGACCAAGATCTTTTATAGTCCGTTTTGAGCGATTATCATTTAAGTTAGAGGTGATGGAACTCCTCAGGAAAAAAAGGAAGATATTAAATATGAAGATTGCCAAATTGTCTACCAGACTTCTCTCCAGCAACAGCTATCAACAGCGCCGCCTTCATAATATTAAACAGCGGCTCACGGCAAGCCAATGTCAATCTGACTCCTGTATCCGGCAAAACTGAAAGTGGAATGGCAGGGGCATTTCTATGTTTTAAGCTAGCAAGGAGGAGGCAAGCGAGTTAAGAAAAGCTGATCCGGGACTATTCTGATACATAATTGCTGAGTCATGGCGGTAAATGATAAAGCTAGGATTAATAATCTACTGTCTGATCTATTTGTTTCTAAAATACGGGTTTTTTATCAGCATATATTCTCATATTCTTATATTATTATTACTTACTTATTACTTATCATTACTTAGTATTACTAGGCGCTAAATGTTTGTGTTTTATAGTGCTTAGTACGTTTCCTCCTCTTTTTTTTTTTCTTTCTTTTTTTTTTTTTTTCTTTTCTAATTATTTCATGTGTACCCTAAATGAGACTGTTCAATATCATACCCTTGGTTTGCTGTATTGACTATTACTGCATTAAGACTTGTTATGTTTTTGGACACATCTTTTAACACCATCACCTGGGTTTATTATCTGGGGATATCATCTTAATGCACTAAAATTGATGAAGATTATATGTATGTATGTATGTATATATATATATATATATATATGTATATGTATATATATATATATATTAAGTCAAAATTCTTTTCTTTCTTTTTCCTCTTTTAAAGACTATATTGGTAACAGATATCTCTATCTTTAAACCTAAAGCGCACTGCATGGGGGCTTGATGTGCTTTGAGCGATGCTCTGTCTCTGGGTATGTCAGAGGACTGGGACTGCATGAAGTGGGTTTTAGCCTCACCTGGGGAGCAAAGGAGGAGTGGGGGTTGGGGGAGAGAAGAGAGAGCTTGATCTATATCTAATCTATCATCTCAATCTTTATAATTATAACTATCAACGTAATAATAAGCTGCATGGCAACAACTCTTGGGGAATAGAAATTAAGACCTAAACTATTTCACTTCCAGTTAAGACTATAATATGACACCAAAAACTCAGAATCAGTGTCTCCATGATGGACAGTTAACCCGTAGCTGGAATGTTAAAGGCCTGAATCACAATTAAAGAGAAGAAAGTACTTTCTCACCTAACAGGTCTAAATGCTAAAAATAGTATTTTTACAGAAACCACTTACTAAGTAAGGATCAGTTCTGGCTGCAAAAAGACTGGACTGGCCAAATGTTCCATTCTAGTTTACAAAAGAAAACTAGAGGGTGGGAATTCTCATACATAGAACAGTACCATTTAGCATCAGATGAGTATTGGATCCTGAAGGAGATATGTGATGGTCATGGGAGACTTATCTAACTGTAAAATGATTTTGATAAATGTTTATGCACCTAATGTTGATGATAAGGAATTTATACAAAATTTATTTGCATCCATTCCCAATCTGAACACTCATAAACTTATATGGCTGGGACTTTTGTGTTCTAAATCCACTTTTAGATAAGACTTCCTCCACAGGAGGCACTATACATAAAGATAATTACAAAGTTTATAACTGATCACAACTTATCAGATCCTGGAGGTTTTAAACCCAAATTCAAGAACATATTCTTTCTACTCACCAGTACATCATTGCTACTCAAGGTTGATTACTTCTTTATAGATAATAACTTCTTGCCTAGATTAAATCTTGTAAATACGATGCTATTGTTATTTCAGACCATGCTCCGATGATCTTGGAGCTGAAATTACTAAGCCCCTCACTCACCCGCCAGATGGCGTCTCAATCCGCTTCTATTAGCTGGCAGAATTGTACTGAATTTATATCCAAACAATTGAATTCTTTCTAGAGACAAATACATCCCTGAGATCTCTGCAGGAACACTCTGGAAACTCTTAAGGCCTTTTAAGAGGACAGATTATCTCATATCTTTCCCACAGAAATAAATCCGAGCGAAGAAAGTAGCAGAGATAAAAGCGAAATTATTAAAATAGATGAGAACATGCAGACTACCAGCGAGACTCTACATAAGAGGAGGCAGGCTCTACATTCAGAATTAAACCTCTTGACAACTAAAGAAACCGAACAACTAATTTACAAATCAGACATCATTATTATGAACATGGAGAAAGCTAATAAGCTTTTAGCGCAACAAATTCACAAGCAAGAAGTGCATAGCACTAATCTCGTATTACTAACACGAATGGAGATAAAATCATGAACACAAAAATATAATGCACTTTTAGAGACTACTATAAATCCCTATATACTACTGAGTTTAAAAGAGACAATATACAATCTAATGCATTTCTGGATAAATTACAGATACCACAAATTGACTGGATTTATTAGGGCCGACACTTATCTTCAAATCTTCGACGCCTGTTTAATGTAATATACTCACCAACTAAATCAAACACCCCAGAAATATTATTATCATTGGATGCAGAAAAAGCATTCGACATGATTGAATGGAAATACCTTTTTACTATTTTGGAAGTTTGGGTTTGGCCCGAACATTGTGCTGGATTAAATTACTGTATACTAACTCCAGAAGCTTCAGTTTGCATCAATAACATTTTGCTCAGACTACTTTAAACTAGAACGGTGGCACAGACAAGGATGCCCTTTGTCACCACTGCTGTTTCAATTGCCATTGAACCACTGGCAATACATTGTCGAAATACTGATCAGATAAAGGGGATTAGCAGAGAAGGACTGGAACAGAAAATCTCATTATATGCAGATGACATGGTGCTGTATATATCAGACCAGAAAATTCTGTGCCTGCAGTCTTAGCAGCACTCACAGAATTTCAAAAGCTCTCTGGTCTCAGAATTAATCTGAATAAAAGTGTACTCTTTCCGGTGAATTAAGCATATAATATTAGATTAGACACCCTTCCTTTTATCATTGCAGAACAGTTTAAATACCTCAGGGTAAACATCACAAGTAAACATAAAGCTCTTTATCAAAAAAATTTAAATCGTCTGTATGGAAAAATTAAACAAGACTTGCATAGATGGTCAACCCTTCATCTCACACTAGCTGGAAGAATTAACACTGTTAAGATGAATATTCTTCCTAAGCTCCATTCTTTATTTCAAAACATACTAATATACATTAATAAATCGTTCTTTAAGCAATTAGATTCAACAATAACCTCATTTATTTGGAATTCTAAACATCCACGCATCAAAGGCGACCTACAAAGACAAAGGCAGAAGCGGCATGGCTCTACCTAACTTCCAGTTTTATTACTGGGGGCAAATATACAGATCGATAAGAACCTGGACACAAATAGAAGAACATACACAGGCATGGACCGCAATAAGTAAAATCCTGCAGTACTTCTTTGTATTCCTTGCTTTGTGCTCCAATAAACTGCACGTTATAGCAATACACTAATAACAATTGTGCTCCACTCACTTAGAATCTGGAACCAATGTGAAAGCATTTTAAGCGGAAAGCTTCTTTCTGTGCACCTGCAAAGAACCACCTCTTTCAACCCTCACAAACATATCACGTTTTAATATCTGGAAAAATTTGGAATTAACTGCTTAGAGACCTTTATATAGACAACGTCTTTGCATCTATGAACAATTACGTTCCAAATTTAACATTCCAGCTACAAATTTCTTTCACTATCTTCAAATCAGAACTTTGTTAAACAGAACCTTCCAGATTTTCCTCATCTTGCACCCTCATCCACGCTGGAAAAATTATTGCTCAATTTCAAGAGTTAGACTCCATCTCTACAATATATAAAATCCTTTTACAATCCCTTCCTTTCAAAGATCCAAGAGGACACTGGAAAATGACCTCTCAATTAATATCAGAAAAGGAGTGGAAAGTAGCAATGCAGAGAATTCACTCAAGCTCCATATCATAAAGCATACAATTATACAACTCAAAATTATATATGAGAGCACATCTGTCTCGACTAAAACTCTCAAAATGTTTCCAGGCATGATCCAACCTGCGACGTTGCAACAAGCCCACCTCACTAGGTCACATGTTCTGGGCCTGCTGCAAATTAACATTATTCTGGACAAAAATTTTTAATTACCTCTCAGACAGTCTTGGACTCACAATCCCTCCTAACCCATTAACAGCTGTGTTTGGGGTTCTTCAGAGGGTCTTAAAGTGGAGAAAGACAAACAAACTGTGATTGCATTCACTACACTGTTGGCGCAGACTTATTCTGATAAACTGGAAGAACCCAAACTCTCCCTCTTTAAGTCAGTGGAAACTGATGTATTATATTATTTAAAATTGGAAAAATCAAATACTCAGTTAGAGGATCTGTGCAGACTTTTTCAAAACATGGCAGGATCTAATCAGTAATATTTTGAAATGATTTTATAAAGCACAGAAATTTGTTGATTTAGGTATTTTTTAAAAAGCCCTTAAATTTTACACCGTTTGGCTTGCTCTCTCTCTCAAGGGTGGGATCGATCTGTTCTTAGCATAATTCTTTTTTTTTTTGTAAAACTTGATTGCTATGTATTGATTGTAATAAAATTAATAAATAAAAAAAAAAAAAAAGATACCTTTAACTTCATTTCCAGTTTTCGAGGAGTTAATGAGCAAACCTATTGTTATGTTGGCACTCATAATTATGAGAATTAAAGGACAGATTAGAGATAGCTTGCTCTATTTCTCTAGTCCCCACCACCCCATTTTTCCCCACACGAGACTAGATGACACTTCACAAAGTCCCAGTCCTCTGATATATCTAGAGAAACAACACACACAAAACAAAGCAAGCCCCCCAACAGCGGTGTATAAGGATTAAAATAGAGAAATAGAAATACAGTATATATTGACAATACAGTACAAATACTATAAACATAATATATAATCTTAAATGGTCCAGAAAGAGTAAATCCAGGGAGTTTTGGATTTTTAATAGACATGAAAAACTTTCTGAGAAGATGCTTTCATTTTGTCATTATGGGATATTGAATGTAGACTGATGGGCAGAAATTTTAGATTTATCCATGTTGTGATGTGAAATTTTGCATACAAGTTGCTAAATATTTTGTATGTCTTTATTTGTAACTTAGGCAAACAATTTAATATTAGTGCTACATTAGTGAGAAGCATTTTTGTTTAGCCCCATTAGGAATGAGTCTCTTTGATATTTCAACAGGGTTTGGTGGAAGTGCTTCAAACCAGTTTGGCAAAGTGTTCTCTGTTGGATCTCTCTCAAACCCTACAGGAAAGCCAGACTGCCTAACTGCCAAGCTTTACTTTAACATATGGGTTTGGTGGCAGGTGTGAAGATGTTTTCTATTCCCCCATTGGTCTGACGTATGGTTGTTTGGCAGTGGCTTTAAATACCATGACATCCTATTGGCTCTAGGGGTTAGACAGAAAATCTATAAATTTGCTTGCTCACCTCACACTCTCTCTCTCTCTTACCAACACCTGATGAAGGAGCATTTCAGACATCATGAACTGAAAAGGACAACACAATGAAGAGCACAGCCATATTGAGACAGGCATGTGGTCTGTTCTGAAGAAAGCTGACCAGAAATGATGCCTTAACTGGGTGGCTGCCTGAAACTACACATCACCATTTATCAGGTTGTATGGTTGCCAATATTCAAATGTACTTTGCATATTGCTGTATTTATGAATATTATCATTAATACATTATTTAAATTGTAACTTACCTCCTGCTTGTCTTTTACTACACCTAATTGCCTGAGGTTATAGATATAGCAGGGAAGGTGAGGAAGTTATATACTATAATACCTTATAAACAGTTGCAAGTCTGAGATTTGAGGCATTCTGACAAAGGCTACATATTAATAATTCAAAGGGGAAAGAAGAGCAATATATTGCTCTACCAAGAAAACAATCCATTTAAATGAAATCTACAACACTATACTGTAGAGTGCACAGAAAATGAAGGGATCTGAATACTTTTTGAAACAACTGTACTGAAAAATATGCCAGAGAAATGTTGCACAATATCAATACACTTTTGCCATTTCACAAAGGTAGTAACTATGATAGGTTTCTCTGATTGTAGGATTCATTTTTCAATTGATGTGTCCAATGGCTGGACACATAGAAAATACGAAAAGACATACAAATATCACTCTGAAGGTAATCAAATCATGTTCAGGGATGCCAAAACAGTCAAAAAGTCAAACTTCTGAACATCACAATACTTTCTTTGTAGGTGTAGTTATGGTACATGTGGAGAATGTAAAAATATGTCACCATTTGTCCATCTTAAGTTCTTCACTATTTTCCATTATAACCATTTTTAATTCTTAATTAAACAAAGATGAAGGCTTAATGAAGAAGGCTTCTGATTTTTGCTAAAACAATAATTGGAACAATCTAGATGAGAACAGGCCATTTAGCCCAACAAAGCTTGCCAGTCCTATTCTCTTAATTCTTTTAAAATAATTAGAAGTTCCCAAAATCCTGCTGTCTACCACACTACTTGGCAACTCACTGCATGTGTCTGTTGTCTCTCGTGTGGAGGAAAACTTTCTAATGTTTTTGGGAATTTTACCTTTAATATATTTCCAACTGTGTCTCTGTGTACTTAATTAACTCATTTTAAAGTAACAGTCTCGATCTATTGAACTAATTCCCTTCATGATTTTAAACAGTTCAGTCATGTCTGCTCTTAATCTCTTTGCACTGAAAAGGCTCAGCTCTTTTTTTTTCTCATAACTCATCCCTGTAGCCCTGGAATGAACGTGTTGCTCTTTTGTGGACTTTTCTAGTGCTGCTGTGTCCTTTTTGTAGCCTGCGACCAAAACTGTACACAGCAATCAGAGCAGGCCTCACCAGTGTGTTATTAAGCTTAAGCAGAACCTCCTTGGACTTGCACTCTACATATCAAGGCACTATATAACCTCACATTCTGTTTGCCTTCTTAATGGCTTCTGAACATTGTCTGGCAGTTAATAGCATCGAGTCCACTGCAACTCTGAAATCCTTCTTTTAGGGTGTACTTCACTTTTCAGACCTCCTATTGTGTATTCAAACCTAACATTTCTACTTCCTACATGTAACATTTTACATTTACTGACATTCAATTGCATCTGCCACAAATCTGCCCAAAACTGTATGCTGTCCAAGTCCCTCTGTAAAGATTCAACAGATTATCTGCCAATCCACCTAGCTTGGTATACATTTTCTTTCTATTCCTGGTTATTAAAGATGTATTTGTAATGCTGCCATTACTAAAACATTTTCATCACATTTCCTGATTTAGGATTCTACCGGCATGGTTAAGGTGGTAAATTACAACCCTAAAGTCAGCATTTCAATTAAGTGTCATAATTACCACATCCTGATGCCAAACTGACTAAAAGGACCTTTTTTCTTCACTATCATAATCATCAGCATTGCAACCCTGAAGCATTGTGTCAGTAGAAGCAAGAATGGTGCTGCCCTTTGTCTCATTAATTTTAGAAAAGCAGGCAAAACAAGTCATTATTTTGTTCCAAGTAGTCATATAAATGAACTGAAATGCCCCTCGAACACTTTACTTTTACAACAGCCATACAAGTCATGCTGTTAATTATAGCAGAAGCATGGTATCTCTTACATCTTCATCCTTGTGAACATGATGCAGAGTGTTCCTTACATCACATTGATTCAGCAAATCTGTCACATCACTGGAGTCACTAATTACCTCAACTTTCTTAACCAAGGCTCCTATATTGGCAGGAAATTATGTTGCCCTTTGCTGAACTGACCCAATTCTGTTACCATAGCTACCATACAATGTTTACTTGGTCAATAGAAATCTGGGCATGAAGAATAAGTGTAATGCCCATACAGATGAGCAAGGGAAAATCAGAGCAAACATCCAGTATGCAGAATTTTTAGGTGGTCATTCACAATTCAAATGGCCACTGCAAACGTAATTGAAGCAGCCTGCATTAATCACTATTAAGGAACAAACATATATTATATCCAGTGCCTATGACAAATAATCAACCTCTTGAACGTTTTCATATTTTTTTTACTATACAGCAATATATCACAGTGCATTTAATTTGGCTTTTTTGAAAAAGACTCTTTAATGTCAAAGTGAAAACAGATCTCTCCAAAGTGGGATAAATTAATTACAAATACAAAACACAGAATAAGTGATTGCATTAGTATACACCCACCTCAAATCAGTATTTAGTAGAGGCACCTTTGGCAGCCATGACAGCCCTGAGTCTGTGCTCACAGGTCTCTCTCTTTCTATCAGCTTTGCACTTCCGGACTCTGCCATTGATCTCCATTCTTCTTTGCTAAACAGCTCAAACTCTGTCAGGCTTCAAGAGTACCATGAATGAACAGCCTTTGTCAAGTCCAGCCACAAATTCTTAAATGAATGGACATCTGGACTCTGCACTTTCGACCACTCCACGACATTAACATGCTGCTTGATGCCATCCTTATGTAGCCTTGGCTTTATGTTTGGGGTTATTGTCATTCTCAAAGACAAATCATCTCCCAATGTGCAGGTTTCTTGCCTCCAGGACTTCCCATATTTTGCTGAATTCACTTCTTCCTCATAAGCCTTCCATTGCCTGCTGCAGAGAAGCATCCACATGATGATGTCACCACTATACCTCATGTCGATGGTGTTTTTTGATAATATGCAGTGTTTGGATTATGTTTTAGTCTTATGTTTAAAAGTTCAATTTCGCACTCACCAGACCATAAAAATGTCTTACAGTGATTTCAGAGTACCTTCTGGAACTCAGCGAAATGTCAA
>NW_024383364.1:0-11082 GCF_016835505.1 Polypterus senegalus
CTATGGTGGAGTAATTTGCTGGCGACCTGCTGCATTGTCTGGGAGGGCAGTCACGAGATCTCGAGGGCTGTGACCACTGCGAATTGACATTAGCGAACACCTAGCTTACCCAGACATCAGGCCTTCTATAGCACCTCGGTCAAACTGCCACTCACCCCAGTCCCTCGCCTGCTGAGCCACTGATCGCTGTAGCACTTGAACACCTCTAACTGAGGGTGGTGTACTCGGCGGTCTGCTCTTCAGTCAGGTCGAATAGGCCCTCTGCACCTCCCCTTTCAAATACAGCGCTAGTATGTACACCCACTTCGACCTCAGCCACGCTGTGTGCTCAAATATTAGGAAATATGATTCTACATCATCACTCTTTGTGAGATAAGTTAATTAAGGGGGTAGAGAACGATCAGTCTCCGACCTTACGCTGCAGCTCGTGAACCTCTGCTTCCGCCAGCTGGGTCCGAGTCTCTCCCAGCTGTAACTTGACCGTCCCAAGCTCGGCCATGATGGTACCCAGGACAGTGTTCAGGTCTTGCTCCTCCGACATGGTACTGGAACAACAATCCTGCCAACTTCGCCAACTGTAATTGAAAGAGAATTTGACAGCCAGTCACATAAAGTTTTGGGAACAGCCCTGATATTGTCCAATGGACAGGTCAAAATAATGCTGAAACATAAAGGTTCAACCAAGCATTTGACAAAATAACATTGATAATAGGGGGGTATTTATAGAGAAACTCAAAATGGATACAGGAAATTAAAGGTGTGGGCGGCATGATGGTGCAGTGGGAAGCGCTGCTACTTCCTTGCAGTTAGGAGAACCGGGTTCACTTCCCAGGTCCTCCCTGCGTGGAACTTGCATGTTCTCCCTGTGTCTGCATGGGTTTCCTCCAGGTACTCCTCCCACAGTCCAAAGACGTACAGGTTAAGTGCATTGGTGTTTCTAAATTGTCCCTATTGTGTACTTGGTGTGTGGGTGAGTGTGTGTGCACCCTGCGGTAGGCTGGCCCGGGGTTTGTTTCCAGCCTTGCGCCCTGTGTTGGCTGGGATTGGCTCCAGCGGACCCCCATGACCTTGTAGTTAGGATATAGTGGGTTGGATAATGGATGGATGGATGGAAATTAAAGGGGGGGAGGGACATCTTGGCTCTGACTTGTTCGTCACGTCATCGAGGAGGGACAGAAGGACAAGTCGGCCATTTTGGCCCTGCGATATGGCTGATCATTTTTTGTCTTTGTTTCTGCAGAAAAAGAGAGAGAGGTTAGTACCCTTTGTAGCCCTTCGTCTAGCGCCGTCCACTCACCATGGGTTTTGTCGACTGTCTCCAAAGCGCGTGACCGACAATATATATATGAGAAAAAGAGAGAGAGGTTAGTACCCTTTTGTAGCCCTTCGTCTAGCGGCCGCTACTCACCATGGGTTTTGTCGACTGTCTCCAAAGCGTGCGTGCGTATATATATATATATATATATATATATATATATATATATATATATATATATATATATATATATATATATATATATACTAATAAAAGGCAAAGCCCTCACTCACTCACTCACTCATTCACTCACTTACTCACTGACTCATCACTAATTCTCCAACTTCCCGTGTAGGTAGAAGGCTGAAATTTGGCAGACTCATTCCTTACAGCTTACTTACAAAAGTTGGGAAGGTTTCATTTCGAAATTCTACGCCTAATGGTCATAACTGGAAGGTATTTTCTCCATTAACTGTAATGGAGTTGAGCTGGAATGACGTGGGGCGGAGTTTCGTGGACATCATCACGCCTCCCACGTAATCACGTGAACTGACTGTCAACGAGTCGTGAAAACCAGGAAGACCTCCAAAAAGCACTTAAGAAAACATGCATTATATAATTGAGAAGGCAGCGAAACAATAAGAAGCGAGCGAAGTGACATATACTACCATATTCATGAGTGCTGCTACCTCGGAAAAGAAAGGTGTAAACCTAAACTTTAAATTAAGTTCATAGACAGGCTACGCTGGCTTTTCACATGCCCACAGGTAATCGGATACAAGTTTAATGAGAGGGACGCTGGGATATAACGAGAGTTTTGATCACTTTGTAACTAAGTTAAAATTGTAGGTGAAGGGTGTGCTTATGCAAATTCAGAGACTGTGTTTGTGGGGATTGACAGTTAAGGCGGTGGGGAGTCACGTCATCATCTCCCTCCCATTCATCTCATTTCGCTCTGAGCTGAGCTCCATGAGCTAACACCGTCTTCGAGCAACTCGTCAGACTGCCACCAAATACTTACAGAAAAATCCACAAGTTAATACACACGCTGTCTCTAGAGTTTCTCCACACTGAATCCTCCAGGCACTACTTACAAAAGGTTAAATTGACAATCGGTTACGTTATTTTTAAAATCTTTCCTTTTCTTAGCACAAGCACAGCTGAGAAGCTTCGATGCATGTGCTCCATAACGCTTAAAAATAATGCATTTAATCACACTTTGCATTACAAGCAAAGGGAGCTTTGTCAATGCATGATTTCCTGGTACACCGATTACATTGATCAGCGCATCCCGATTCATTTTACCCTCGCACCACCTTAGTTTGAGAAGAAGTATGAAAAAATATGAGGTTAACACAGAAAAACAGATCACCAATTCAAGCTTTATGAATAATCGATTGCCATCAATAATTGTTTTGGTAAAGCCATCCTCCATCCATTTTATAATTTTCCCCATTAGCCATGATTAAATGAACGGTAAATAAAGTAAGAGCAAAGCGAGGGTGACTTATTTAGGCAGGCATACAGTATATATGACAGCAACACTCATGACAATGTTAATCATGTTACATTATTATTAAAATGTTTCCTTTTCTTTTTCATTACTTCTTTAACACACTACTTCTCCGCTCAGGGCGTGGTGAGTGAGTGAGTGAGTGAGTGAGTGAGTGAGTGAGTGAATGAGTGAGTGAGTGAGTGAGTGAGTGAGTGAGTGAGTGAGTGAGGCTTTGCCTTTTATTAGTATAGATATATATATGTATGTATGTGTGTGTGTGTGTGTGTATATATACTGTATGACAGCAGCAATCCAAGCTGTGAGAAAACAGTAAAAGGAGGCGTGTCAGGCGTCGTGGTACATTTTCTGATGCAACTACGAAAACAACTCGTGATGCTGCGCCAAATACACAAAACAATTACTTTGACAATCATGTTACATTATTTTTAAAATGTTTCCTTTTTTTTCATAACTTCTTTAACACATGACATCGCTCGGCTGGTATTTTGCTATATATATATATATCACAGCAACACTCATAACAGTGACAAAACAATTACATTGACAATCATGTTACGTTATTTTCAAAATGTTTCCTTTTCTTTCTCTTTCCTTCTTTAACACACTACTTCTCTGCTGCAAGCTGGGTATATATATATAGATAGATAGATAGATAGATAGATAGATATATATATATAGATAGATATGAGAACAACATACTGGAACGTACCATTTTGGCACCCCCTCTTTTGGAGTGAGCCGCTCGCACCTCCATAGCCCCTGCCAGTAGTGGGGGCACCCCATCGCCAGTGAAGAATCCTCCAATGAAGCGTCCTGTCCTGTGAGGGCAGGTTCCCAACGAAGCGGGTCCTTCTGCTCGTCCAGGGTCTGGTCCTGCAACAACCAGAAACAAGGGGTCCAGCCTGCCTGGACACCCTTTCTCCGACGCCCCCCTGCGCCCTGCACTGGCAGTGCCCCCCCCTCCGACCGGCACCCCAGCACTTGCCTGTTTGACACCCCCTCCGTGGTTTCCATGCCCGTCTGATTGGCTCCAATGGGTCCCCTCTCACTGTCAGCTCCCCCGCCAACTCTGGGGCTTTTTTCTGCCACCGCAGAGAACGACCTTTCTTATCGGAGGAATCGGCATTCTCCCCTCAATTCCCCCATTTATTCTGGGACGCTATAATGGTTTGAGTCTGCCTATGGGAAAGGTACAGACCCTGTCCGGTTTGCATCCCTATAGAGCGACGGGAGACTGTTGCAGGTTTGGGGCGTAGGGCGCTAGGACCCAGGGCACTCATCAGCCTGCGTCCTGCCAACCTTCTCGCCGTCACTCCCCTCCCCTCGCACACAGCACTCACGGTCGCATGCAGTGTCGGAGAACCCCCTACTCAACACCGGTCATTTGGTTCATGGCCAAGTTCGGTGGGGTCTCCTTTATGCTTACGGAGTCGGCTCTACTCACCGTCTTTGAGGTACCAGTCCTGCTAAAGACTCCAGCGTTGTGCCGTTCTGACATCACTGACGCGCCTGCCTTCCCCTTCAGCTTTTGCAATTCTGCACAGATGGCACCCAGCACCTGCATCATAGACAAGCAGAGAAAGTCAGTCGACGATTGACCTAACTGGTTGTCAGTCATCTTCGCCGACTGCTTCCTGTGAGGCTCCTCCAGCCCAATCGGGTCTCTCCCTGGCACGAGATGGACATTCCTTGGTCCCGCCTCTATACAGCCATTGGCAGGCACACAAGACACACCGTCCAATCCCGTGCCTGTCTCAGAGAGGAACTTGGTTCCTGTCCTCCTGGTGCGGTGACATACTGGCTCTTCAGGTTGCAGCGCCGCGGTTCAGCATGCAGTTGCCTTCCGTAAGGACCCGGGCAGCCCCTACCTGTAAAACATAAAACAAACCCAGCCTGCTGTCGGGCCGCAGGGACCGTAGTTCCCGGATCCCGTCCGATTGAAGCACCACACGGTCCCGGACGCCTTCAGTGGCAGCACACTCACAGGAGCCCCCTGTACTCGTCCAATGCCCGTCAGGGTTTTCCCACACCTGGTAGGTCACCGACCGTGTTCCGGCAGCGGTCTGGGGTTTTTTTCTCTTTCTCAGGGCCGTGAGCACTCTGCACCCTCGGAATGTGTGTGAGGGTGCCTGCTGCTCGGGGCCATCCACAAAATATTTATTTGGGGGTACCTGTCTTGGAACAGACGGATTGCCCCACGTTGGGCGCCATTGTGGACATTGCCCCGGACACAGACAGGCAGACACACTCATGTCACCAAACACGCGTTTATTTTTCATCTTTTTACACAACAGTCAATGCTCACCGGCCCCAATACCCCTCAGTCCAGGCCAATCCAATGCCTTCTCTCTCTCTCTTTTCTTCTTCAGGCCGCCTCCTGCCTCCTCCAGAGACCTTGTCCACTCTTTCATCCGACTCTTGTCCCCATCTGAAGGGAGGCAGCCCCTTTAAATAAGCACCCGGAGGTGCTCCAGGTGTGTTCCCGGCAATCTCCCACCGACATGCCCCCGTGTGGCGGAAGTGCCGGCTGCCTCCCTGAAAACACTCCGGGTGTCCCTGTTCCTCTTCCCCCCAGCACTTCCTGGTGTGGCGGAAGTGCTGAGGTCTAGGGTCTTCCTGGTATTGGGGTCCCTACAGGGTCAAGCTTCCCAGCTCTTTACCCGTGGCCTCCAGGGCGGTCGCCCCCTCGAGGTCTGGAGGAGGCACAAGCCTTCCTCCTGTTTTCTCGGGCGTCCCGGCTGGGTACCACCTCCATCCAGGTACCACACTGTATATACATATATATATATATATATATATATATATATATATAGCAACAAAGAGCCATAGCAAGGTTTGGGGCAGCCAACCGTATATTTGGTTTCCTGGCTGTAAATTGTTGTTTAAATGATAGCATTGCTGTGCACAAAATCGAGTCCAAAACAGAACTGAGGGAATAGGGAAAAGGCGGAGGCTTTTAAAGGGGAAGACAGGAAGTGAGATCAAAGGGGTCGGGCTCTTGAAGGTCTTCAGCCATAGGTTTGAGCCTGGACGTGACATCACAGGGGCCGGCGCCGACAAGGTCTTCTTCCATATTCTCGGTCCTGGAAGTGACGTCAAGAAGGCCAGGTGGAATCTCCCATGAATGGTCTGCAAGGGAGAAAAAGAGTCAGTGCACTCTGCCACATCCTGGTATGACTCGGGATTGCCCTTACTATATATATATATATGTGTGTGTTATTTTTGTTGTTTTTTGTTAATGAGAGAACTTTATATGTATACTTTATTTAAATCAAGGGTTCTGTGTCATGCGATTGGATTGCATACCCTGTGGTCTATGTGTAAATCACAATGCCTCAATGCAGTGAGGAGTCACTGTGCTGAAAAAATTGGCACAATCCTTTGGGTGAGTCATAAAAGTGAGGTCTTGACTCTCTATGGCGATAAAAGATCCCAGGGCATGTCCTGGTTCAAGTGCCCACCATGGCCTGGTCATTCTGGTCACCTAATCCTTTGTCCCCTATTGGTGATCTTTCTCTCTGCTTTACCACCTAATAGCTAATGTGCTGTTAAGATGTCCAGTAACTATATGGGAATTATTTTATTTACTGTTTTGTCTTATGTGACATATTAGGAAAATAAAATAAATCTATACTAAAAAGAGTACAATGCCTTTTCTAATAACCTCACATAAATGACAAGTATGGACAAGCAGTTTTGTCAAGGTTGTGATTACAGTATTATGCCTCCTGAAGTTACACTCAAATTTCCAGAGAAATGTAAAAGACATTGAAATTAAAGTCGGCAGTGTCCTGAGTGTCTGAAAAAATAGTGTCAGACAGACTAATGATTATGAAGCTGGAAATTGAAGGTGTGATGATGAATGTGATGGAGTGAGTTGGATGAAGTGATGAACAGTGTACCCAAGGGACAGAAGTGGTGATTGGAGAAGATTTCAAAGGACATTTTGGTGAAGGGAACAGAGGAGATGACATTAGTTATTGTCTGCTTTTACATGCATTTTTATTACTATTTAATTTAATATTGTTTTTTGTATCAGTATACTGCTACTGGATTATGTGAATTTCCCCTTGGGATTAATAAAGTATCTATCTATCTATCTATCTATCTATCTATCTATCTATCTATCTATCTATCTATCTATCTATCTATCTATCTATCTTGTTCTTACCACAACGAAGCTTATTATCACACTGTTTCTCAGTTACAGTAAGAAGGTTCTATCTCTTGCTAACTTAAAAGTGGGAAAAGACTGTACCATAAATTATGACTATGAAAGAAATTTATTTTCAATTCAAATTAAGCAAACATTAATATGAGTTTAACTCATAACTTTAACTTTCTAAGATTGGCTCTTACACGGGGTATTAATATCTCTCTCTTGGTTCCTACAGAAAGAAAGAAGCAGCACCTCCATGAATCTCCTCAGACTCCCTGACCACGTACTGCCACTTCTGTCTACCTCTGATGATGTCATAACATTCAGCATCCACCTCGGTTCCTTCTCAGCATTCCTCTCTGTCAATTCCGGTCCCACTGCATAAATCATCCCCACTCCGCCATCTTGACTGTCTGATTAATGTAATATTGTCTGACCCATATTTTGCAAAACTGTACAGTATACGGGGCTGAAAAACCCCAAACATTTATGCTGTGTTATGCTTTATTTTACAGTGGCGTAGTCGTCAGGATTTAGAGTGTCTGAAATGTCAGAAGGACAGGACTTGAACGCCGTATTGACCAGCCTGGCAACTCAGCTCCAGACCCTGCAGCTTGAGCAAGCCCAGCAAGTGCAAGCTAGAAGAAACCAAAGCTCGACTGGCTGCAACTGAGCGGTAAGACCAGAGCCCACACGGCCTCTGCCTCCTCCAATCGTTCCTCTCGGGAGGCAGATGACATCGAAGCTTATCTGGGGATATTGAGAGGACAGCCTCTCAGAATAATGGCCGCAGCGGAATGGGTGCCATATTTGAGGGCCTATCACGACCTCCCGGAGGAGGAAGCCGCGAGTTATGACCTCCTAAAAGCGGAGATTCTTAGCTGCTATGGCATCACATCGGGCCAGCAGGCAAGTGAATGAAGGCAGTGGCAATTCAACCCCGATCGTCCTGCCCGACCCCTTTTGACTTCTGGGGTAAGATGGGCTGCTGGCTAAGGCCAGAATGTACCCAAACACGCCAAGTGGTCGAACAGGTGGCGTGCAAAGGTTTATTCAATGCCATGCCAGATTATCTTGCCCAGCAGGTCTGGTGACACCCCTACAAGGACATGAAAGGTCTTCTCAAGGTCTTGGAGCATCAGCTTGTGGTGCACCGAACCGGAGGGCCAGAGAAGCCAACTCGCGGAGCTCGACAAGGATGTGTCGCCAACACCGAGCCCACCCTTGCGTTGCGGAAGCTCGGTAAAACCCAGAGAGAACGCCAGCCCTGCGCGCTGTTTCAAGTGCAGTGAGGTGGGGCATATTCTACCAGCCTGTCCACTGAATGTGGAACCGATGGATTGCAGTTGGACAACGGTTGAGAGGTATTGTGCTCTGTCTAATCCCTTGGCAGTCACGAATATGGGAGTGGTACTCGTGAATGGGCACACGGTGGTGGCGTTGTTTGATACTGGGAATCAATCCTTTAGACAGCATGGATCATCAATTTAGGTCCACTCCAGCATCATTTAAATGGGAACAGTGGAATGATGATTCCCTAAAGTTTGCTCGGAACTCTATTGTTTCCGTTGATGGCATTATGTCAGATACTCCCATGCCACTGGAACCCTACTTTGTACTGGAAAATGATCTGTTGTATTGAGTCGCGACTCACGAAGGTGAGTGCAGAAATTGTTGCTAGTGCCGCGGACCTTCTGGTGGGAGGTTTGCGAGATGGCCCACGCCCACCTTCTAGGCACTCATCTCGGGGCCGAGAAAACTCTTGAGAGAATAAAACTCTGTTTCTATTGGCCCGGAATAAATGAGGAGGTCTGACATTTCTGCCAGTCCAGCCCGGATTGTCAGTTTCGTCAGATACCTAGGAGGGTCTGTGCTCCTCTTGTTCCGATTCCCTTGTTAATGTTCCTTTGAAAGACTCGAAGTCAATTTAGTTGGACCCCTAGAGCCTTCAAACCGTGGCTATAAATATATATTAGTCATGGTGGACTATGCGACTCGGTACCCAGAAGCGGTTCCCTTGCACTCCGCCAATACAAAAAATATCGCATGGGAATTGGTAAATCTTTTTTCCAGAGTGAGAATACCTAGAGAAGTCCTCACAGACCAAGGTACTCCCTTTACTTCGGATACGTTCAGGGAGGTGGCCAAGTTACTCCGTATTAAGCATCTAAAGACATCTGTTTACCAACCACAAACCGACGGACTGGTAAAGCGTTTTAATCAGATGCTTAAACAGATGCTGCGCAAGGTAGTCAGCATGGACGGTAGGAACTGGGATCAACTTCTGCCTCGTTCTGTTTGTCTACCGGGAGGTGCCACAAGCCTCCACCGGGTTTTCTCCATTTGAACTCTTATATGGGCGCCAACCCCGGGGCCTTCTGGACATGCTAAAGAAAGGTTGGGAAGCGAGGCTCTTCCCTCCTGCAATTTATTGGAATATATTGCGCAACTGTGCGATAGATTAAATAAAATCCGACCTCTTCTAAAAGAACACATGCGCATGCTCAAACAGCGCAGGCGTGGTGTTATAATCGAAACTCAGTCCTTAGGGAATTCCAGTCTGGGGACTGGGTGATGGTGCTCATGCCCTCCTCCCACTCCAAATTTCTGGCCCTTTGGCAGGGCCCTTATGAGGTTAAGGAAAGTAAAGGCCTCATCAATTATTTGGTAAAACAACCGAATCGTCGACCGAGCAAGAGGGTGTACCATGTGAACTTGCTAAAGCCATGGAGAGAACAGGAAGAACACTTCAACTCCGGTGCAACCCTCTCCCTTCTCTTGGAAAAATCGACCCTTAACCTCGGTACCGATTTGACGCCCCAGCAACAACGGGAGCTGGATCAAGCGGTCCTGTCGGTCCCGGAGGTGGTCAGCGAGACATTCGGCAGTACCTCGCTGATTGAGCATGACATCATAACAGACCCCAGGGTGGTGGTCTGGGAATGCCCCTACCGCCTTCCGGAAGCAAAACGTGCAGAGGTGGAACTAGAAGTACAGCAGATGTTGGACATGGATATAATTGAGGAAAGTCACAGTCCTTGATCCAGTCCTATCGTCCTCGTTTGCAAGCGAGATGGTTCCTGGAGATTCTGCAATGACTTTAGATGTCTTAACCAGGTCTCCAAATTTGATGCCTATCCAATGCCCCGTGGACAACCTCATTGAACGTTTGGGTATGGCTCAGTACTTGACTACTCTTGACATGACTAAAGGATACTGGCAAATTCCCTTATCGGCATCCGCGAAGAGAAAACTGCCTTTAGTACCCTAGTGGACATTGGCAATATAAGGTTCTCCCATTTGGACTGCCGGGTGGCCAGCAACCTTCCAGCGTCTGCTAGACAGAGTGCTTCAGCCCCACCAGTCCTATTGTGCCACCTACTTGGATGACGTAGTCATCTATTCCGGCACCTGGGAGGAACATATCTTGCAGGTGTACGCTGTCTTCTTGACACTAGCGAAGGCTGGTCTCCGTATCAATCCACACAAATGTTTCTTTGGTTTGAGGAAGGCCAAATATTTAGGCTACCTGGTGGGAGAGTACAGGTGAAACCCCAATGTTCTAAAGTCAAAGACATCCTCAAATGGCCCCGTCCGAGTACAAAGAGATAGGTGCAAGCCTTCTTGGGGTTAGCGGGGTACTACCGCCGGTCTGTACCTCGTTTCTCCAGAAAGCAGCACCTTGATTAATTTAACAAGGAAATGGGCTCCTTTGTATGTGGTATGGGATAATGAAACGGAATGAGCATTCAGTGACCTTAAGACGCCCTGACAACAGCACCAATATTAAAACCCCTGATTTTTCTCTTCCTTTATCCTCCAGACCGATGCTTTGGACACAGGCCTGGGTGCCATGCTGAGCAAAAGCATCGATGGTGTTGAATACCCTGTAATTTACCTATTAATTACCTTTACATATAAGTACAATCACTTCACTGTAAACTTGCACTACAGTTATAATATGCACAACCTGAGCCACTTTGTAAGCGTATTTACATATGATGCGATATCATTTTAAGGTGAAATGCAGCAAAATATGTTTGTTAAATTATACAGATAAACTTTAACTTCATTTAAATAATCTATATTCTTCACTGGGAGTGTCTTTAGGATAGAATAATTAAACATGTACTAAAGATATATTCAATGTTC
>NW_024383365.1:0-12257 GCF_016835505.1 Polypterus senegalus
AAGTTATTGCCAAGCTAGCCCACACGATGCCAAAGAGAAAAGGTGATTTTGAACATAGAGCCTTTAAAAACCGATGGGAGGCTGAGTATATGTTTACTGACATTGCCGGTAAACCCGTGTGTACAAAAACTGGGGTCTCCTGCCCAGCAAAAGTCGAGCAGCCGGCGCGCGCATAGCTGTGCCGGCCTTTGAGACGCTGACTGCGCTTCTGCCTTAAGTCAAAGTGAGCACTTTTAATTTTTTTCATCCTCCCCCTGCGCTATAGCCCAGACAAGTGCAAACACGGGACCCCTTTTCTACACTGCGGCAAACTAATATTAAGGCGATTCACACTTTCTTTTGCACGTATACGATTATGAGGTCGTCAGCTCGGATTATGAAGACACGCACACGAGTGGAGGACTGACAGTGCCATCACAGCCGATTAATGGCGGGGAGTGTCACCAGTCTACACAAGACCCACCGCGACTGTCCTCAAAAAGCGATCATAGCGTCACCGAACACATCTCTCTATACTATATAAAAGAAAAAGGCAACTTTCCTTTCTTTACACCTTTTTTTCCTTTTATCCCAAACCAAAGCCTTTCTCGCTTAACACTGCAGAGGACACAAAACTAATTTTCTTTAAATGCCGGTAAGGCACATTACCAGAGGCACAAATTTGAACGTTCACATAGAAAATGTAATTTCTATACCACAGCCGTCGTGTAGCGCCTTTCAAAAGGGATCAACTACCGAGAGATGATCCATATACGTTTTAGCTGCTGTTAGTTACTTACCTGTTGTGTTACACCGTCTTTAAAATGTAGTTTACCTGAAACCACTCCAGTAGTGCTCAATGTACCTGTACTTCTTAAAACGTTAATGTTTTACTGTTTAATAACTTAGACTATATTTTATTATTTTTCCCTTGCACTCAGTGACCAAAGCTATACACACACATATAGACACATACATATATATACACACACACACCTACCTACATTATATATATATATACACATACATACACACACAAATATACATAATTTGTGTGTGTGTATGTATGTATGTGTGTGTATATATGATGTAGATAGTTATGTATATATATATATATGTATGTATATGTAGATATCTACTGTATATACATATGTATATATGTATATAGATATGAAGATATGTATGTGTATATATATGTATATGTATGTATATATATAAACTGCTCAAAAAAATGAAAGGAACACTTTGAAAACACATCAGATCTCAATCCTCCTGGATATCTATACTGATATAGACTGGGTAATGTGTTAGGAACGAAAGGATGCCACATCGTTTGATGGAAATGAAAATGATCAACCTACAGAGCCCTGAATTCAAAGACGCCCCAAAAATCAGAGTGAAAAAATAATGTGGCAGGCTAGTCCATTTTGCCCAAATTAAATTGCAGCAACTCCAAATTGTACGCAGCACTTTGTATGGCCCCTGTGTTTTTGTATACATGCCTGACAACATCGGTGCATGCTTCTAATGAGATGACAGATGGTGTTGTGGGGGATCTCCTCCCAGATCTGGACCAGGGCATCACTGAGCTCCTGGACAGTCTGAGGTGCAACCTGGTGGCATTGGATGGACCAAAACATAATGTCCCAGAGATGTTCTATTGGATTTAGGTCAGGAAAGTGTGGTGGCCAGTCAATGGTATCAATTCCTTCATCCTCCAGGAACTGCCTGCATACTCTCACCACATGAGGCCAGGAATTGTCGTGCACCAGGAGCCACTGTACCAGCATAGGGTCTGACAATGGGTCCAAGGATTTCATCCTGATGCCTAATGGCAGCCAAGGTGCCTTTGTCAAGCCTGTAGCGGTCTGTGTGACCCTCCATGGATATGCCTCCCCAGACAATCATTAACCCACCACCAAACTGCTCATGCTGAATGATGTTACAGGCAGCATAATGTTCTCCATGGCTTCTCCAGACCCTTTCACTTCTGTCACGTGCTCAGGGTGAACCTGCTCTCATCTGTAAAAGGCACAGGGCACCAGTGGTGCATCTGCCAATTCTGGTATTCTATGACAAATGCCAATCGAGCTGCATGCTGCTGGGCAGTGAGCTCAGGGCCCATTAGAGGACATGGGGCCCTTGGGTCACCCTCATGAAGTCTTTCTGGTTGTTTGGTCAGAGACATTCACACCAGTGGCCTGCTGGAGGTCATTTTGTAGGGCTCTGGCAGTGCTCATCCTGTTCCTCTTGCCCAAAGGAGCAGATACTGGTCCTGCTGATGGGTTATGGACCTTCTATGGCCCTCTCCAGCTCTCCTAGAGTAACTGCTTGTCTCCTAGAATCTACTCCATGCCCTTGAGACTGTGCAGGGAGACACAGCAAACCTTCTGGCAATGACACGTATTGATGTGCCATCCTGGAGAAGTTGGACTACCTGTGCAACCTCTGTAGGGTCCAGGTATCACCTCATGCTACCAGTAGTGACACTGACTGTAGCCAAATGCAAAACTAGTGAAGAAACAGTCAGAAAAGATGAGGAGGGAAAAATGTCAGTGGCCTCCACCTGTTAAACCATTCCTGTTTTGGGGGTCATCTCATTGTTGCCCTCTAGTGCATCTGTTGTTAATTTCATTAACACCACAGCAGCTGAAACTGATTAACAACCCCCCCTGCTACTTAACTGACCAGATTAATATCCCATAAGTTTCATTGACTTGATGCTATACTCTGATTAAAAAGTGGTCCTTTAATTCTTTTGAGCAGTGTATATATATATATATATAGATGTAGACTCAAACCCATTATGACAGCAGCAATCCAAGCTGTGAGAAAACACTAAAAAGGAGGCATGTCAGACGTCGTGGTACATTTTCTAATGCAGCTAGACGAGAACAACTTCGTGACGCTGCCGCCAAATACACAAAACAATTACTTTGACAATCATGTTACGTTATTTTTAAAATGTTTCCTTTTGTTTCTCTTTCCTTTTTAACACACTACTTCTCCGCTGCCAAGCGCGGGTATTTTGCTATATATATATATATATATATATATATATATATATATATATATATATATATATATATATATATATACTCAGCAAAAAAAAAACGTTCCTTTTTCCAGGACTGTGTATTTCAACAATAATGTTTTAAAAATCCAAATAACTTTCCAGATCTTCATTGTAAAGGGTTTAAACAATGTTTTCCATGCATGTTCAATTAACCATAATCAATTAATTAACATGCACCTGTGGAATGGTCGTTAAGACCTTAACAGCTTACAGAAAGTAGACATTTAAGGTCACAGTTCTAAAAACGCAGGACACTAAAGAGACTTGTCTACCGACTGTGAAAGATGCCCAGGGTCCCTGCTCATCTGCGTGAACGTGCATTAGGCCTGCTGCAGGGAGGCATGAGGACTGCTGATGTGGCTAGGGCAATAAATTGCCATGTCCGCACTGTGAGACGCCTAAGACAGCGCTACAGGGAGACAGGAAGGACAGCTGATCATCCTCGCAGTGGAAGAGCCCGGATCTCAATCCCATTGAGCACGTCTGGGACCTGTTGGATCGCAGGGTGAGGGCTAGGGCCATTCCCCCCAGAAATGTCCAGGAACTTGCAGGTGCCTTGGTGGAAGAGTGGGGTAACATCTCACAGCAAGAATTGACAAATCTGGTCCAGTCCATGAGGAGGAGATGCACTGCTGTACTTCAAGCAGCTGGTGGCCACACCACATACTGACTGGTACTTTTGATTTTGAGCCTCCCTTCCTTCATTCAGGGACACATTGTGAAACATTTTTAGTTTATGTCTTATGGTGTTGACTCTTTTAGTGTTCATACATATATTTACACATTAAGTTTACTGAAAGTAAAAACAGTTGAAAGTCAGAGGACATTTCTTTGTTCTTCTTGTTACGTGCACCCCTAGTGCCTCCAGCACAGATTCCCCAATGTCCAGGCCTCATTGTCCTTTTGCCTTTATCCTGGCCGCCTCCAGTCCTCTCTCCAGCTCCGTCTTTCTTCCACCCGACTTCCGCTCTCGACTGGAGGGAGGCGGCCTGTTAAATAGGAACCCGGATGGGCTCCAGCTGCTTACCAGCACTCCTCCGCAGACACGCCCCAGTGTGGCGGAAGTGCTGGGCTGCAGGGTTGTTCAGGCACCGGGGCTGGGCTTCCAAGCCCTTTACCCGTGGCCCCCAACATAACCAGGGCGGACGCCCCCTCGCAGTCTGGAGGAGGTACAAGCCCTCCTCCGGTCCTCCTGGGCGCCCGGCCGATGCCACTATATATATATATATATATATATATATATATATATATATATATATATATATATACATATATATATATATATATATATATATATATATATACTATATATATATATATACATATATATATTGTCAGGGATGCCGCGCCCACCCTGGATCACGTGGGGGCCGCCATCCTGGTTGCTTTGGGGGCCACAGGTTGAGGGCATGGAAGCCCCACCCTGTAGGGGTCTGTGGTCACCGCCAGGAGGTGCCCCAATGCCTTGGGGACCTGTTACCTCAGCACTTCCGCCACACCAGGAAGTGCTGGGGGGAAGATTAAGGAGGACACCCGGTGTGCTGCCGGGAGAACAGCCGGCACTTCCGCCACGCTGGGGCGTGGCCAACGGGGGAGTGTCGGAAACCACCTGGAGCTCATCCGGGAGCGTATAAGAGGGGCCGTCTCCCTTCATTCAAGGCTGGAGTCGGGTGGAAGTAGGACGAGGCAGAAGAGGTGCGGAGGTGGCACGAAGAGAGGCATTTTGTGGCCAGGACTGTGTGTTGGGGTAATTGTGCACTAAATGGACTGAGTCTGTGTGACTTTATTGTGTAAATATTGTAAATAATAAACGTGTGGTGGTGAGTAACAACATGTCCGCCTGTCTGTGTCCGGGTCGGCTCCACAATATATATATATATGTATGTGTGTGTGTGTTTGTGTGTGTATATGTATATATATGTATTTGTGTGTATATATGTGTGTGTATGTAGATATGTATATATATGTGGATGTATGTGTGTATATATATATATATATATGTTTATATGTGTGTGTGTGTGTGTGTATATATATATATATATATATATACAGGTATATATATATATGACAGCAACACTCATCACTCACAACAGTGACAAAACAATTACATTAACAATCATCTTACGTTATTTTCAAAATGTTTCCTTTTCTTTTTCATTACTTCTTTAACACACTACTTCTCCGCTGCGAAGCGCGGGTATTTTGCTAGTATGTACTAAATGTCTTATTTTGTTGTTTGCCTGTTAGAACCACACATATACCTACTCACCTACCTGTACAGTTGTTCTACTTCATGTGAAATTTTGGCATCTCAACATTAAAGCGATGTTCCTGAAAAGGTTGGATCAACGCTAAATGGATACTTGTTACCTGGCCCTACTTTAGGCCCATCACTATTAGGAGTGTTAATTCGGTTTAGAGAGCATACTGTGGCTGTTAGTGGAGACATTAAGGCTATGTTCCACCAGGTACGCCTGTTAGAAAGGGATAAGGTCCTCCTTCGATTCATTTGGCGAAATATTAGACAAAAGATGGATCCTGACATTTATGAGTGGCAAATTTTGCCATTTGGCACGACTTGTAGCCCATGCTGTGCTACATTTGCCCTGCAAACTCATCAAACTCACGTTCATAATCATAGTGAACCTGGTGATGATATAAGATTAGCAGTTGAGAGGCATTTTTATGTTGACAATTTTCTACAGAGTTTCTCCACAGTCTGAAATGAGTGAACTGTGGCTAGCTCAGGATCGAATACATTCTCCAGAGCCTATGCTGGGTTTATGCTGGTATTGCTCTTCTGACACTCTAGGCTACAGGCATCGGGAAATTAAGTATGACAGGCCCACACTAAGAAATATTTATAAAGTTCTAGCAAGTCAGTATGACCCACTTGGGTTCCTTATTCTATTCACTACTCGGGCAAAGGTATTAGTTCAGCAGCTTTGGCAAAAGGAGTGATTGGATCCTACTCACCCTGTGACAAAATTGCTTATTCAATGATTTGATGAACAACTTAGTCAACCTGGACCAGAACATTTATTTGCTGAAATTAGGCGCACATACTGGATCCTGAGAGGAAGAGAGGCAATTAGGAAACATCAGCATGTTTGCAGAGAGTGTCAAAGATGGCGAGCTAAACCTCAAATGCCTAAGATGGCCGATCTGCCACTAGCCCGGCTCCATTTATTTAAGCCAGCATTCTATAGTACTGGAGTGGATTGCTTTGGGCCTTTTATTGTGAAGGTCGGCCGTCGTAATGAAAAGAGATGGGGAGTAGTATTTAAATGTCTTACAACCAGGTGTGTCTATTTGGACATATTTAATAGCATGGATGCAGACTCTTTCTTAATGACCCTTCGACACTTTATTCCATGATTGGGAAAACCTTATGAACTGCTTTGTGATCAAGGTACAAATTTCCGTGGAAGTAATCGAGAGTTGTGTGAGGCCTTTGCAAGTTTAACAAATGATCTTAAGTTGCATCTGGCCAAACCAAAAAATTAGGTTCCAGTTCAATCCACCAGGTGCACCACATTTTGGTGGTGCTTGGGAGCGGGAGATTCGTTCGATAAAGACTGCAGTTAACATAACCTTGGGGTCCCAAACAGTTACTGAAGAGGTGCTGAGGACAATTCTAGTGGAAGTAGAAGGGATCTTAAACGCAAAACCTTTGGGGTACGTTTCTTCCAATTTAGCTGATCTTGACCCAGTGACCCCCAACTATCTGCTTATGGGGCGGCCTGACTCATCTCTTCCTCAGGTTGTCTATCCTGAATCAGATCTCTTGACTAGAAGGAGATGGAGACACAGCCAGGTGCTGGCAGATCGTTTTTGGTCATGCTTTCTTAAGTATTACCTGCTGAATGTTCAGGCATGTCAGAAGTGGCAGAAAGAGGCAGCTAATCTAGCTGATGAAAAGGTAGTAATGCTTCTTGATCCACAGTTACCCAGAGCTTCATGGCCTGTAGGTAGAGTGCTGCCCGTCATACCAGGAGCTGATGGACAAGTTCGAACAGCTGAAGTAAGGATTAATGGAAGAGTGTATACTCGACCTGTGACCCAACTTATAGAACTTCCAGAAATATCTGACGATGAGCCTTCCAGTGACAAAAAAAGGCTGTAAAAAAGGCTCCTAAGCCTTTGAGGCGCTGAAGCATGATCACGTGAAAACCGTGGCCAGTGCAGTGAGCATGTGCGTTTGTTAGATGTACCTCGTGAAAGCCGGAACTACTGGACTCACTAGAGAAAGTTTAAGTTTGTGCGTTGTTGACCAAATGTAAGTGCTTATATACATATTTAGAAGTTAAGTGTTAAAAGTTAGAGAGAGAACTGTTCTGAATTAGTAGTTAGGTTAATATTTTATGTTACCACATTGAAATTAATTGCAAATGCCTTACGTTGAAAGTGTGAAGCTATGGTGCCACCTATTGGACATTTGTGTGTAGCATAGTGAGATAACATGTATATATGTACTAAATGTCTTATTTTGTTGTTTGCCTGTTAGAACCACACATACACCTACTCACCTACCTGTACAATTGTTATACTTCATGTGATATTTTGGCATCTCAACATTAAAGCGATGTTCCTGAAATGGTTGGATTAGTTCCTGTGTTCTAACCGACACACCACAGCGACTACAGCGTATTGCAAGTCTGCCTTCTCAAAATTTCTTCACAACAACAGGCATCAAAGATTGGAAGATAAGTGTCGGCTTTTAATAACTTCACTTTGACCTTGTGATATTACCAAACGCAGCACTTTCTCCATCGTTCTAGCTATGATTTTTGAGAGTATCTAAACATCATTATTCAGACGTGAAATTGGTCTGTATGATGCACATTGTAATAAGTCCTTATTTTATTTAGGAAAGCTGGTGAAAAATGCTTGGCGAAAAGTTTGAGGTAAAATTTGATTGTCTCTAGCTTCTGCAAATGTTGCTGATAGAAGGGGAGCTAGCTGAGTGGAAAATTTCTTATAAAATTCTACAGGGTAGCCATCAGGGCCTGCTGCTTTCCCACTTTGAAGTGACTTTATAGCATCTAGTAATTCTGATAGCGCCAGAGGATTTATAGTAGTCTCTAAATGTGTGCATTATACAGTATTTTTATGGTCAATGGTTTTTTTCTGTTTGTGTTGGTGATTGCTGGGATTGCATTGCAAACTTCTTGCTTGTGGATTTGTTGAGCTAAGAGCTTATTAGCTTTCTCTCTGTGTTCATAGTAATGATGTCTGGATTTATAAATTAGTTGTTCAGTTTCTTTTGTTGTCAAGAGGTTGAGCTCTGAATGCAGAGCCTGCCTTTTCTTATGAAGAGCCTAACTTGGACTCCTGGCATGTTCTTCATCTATTCTAGTAATTTCGCTGGTTAGCTGTGATACGTTCTTGGTTTCCAATTTTTTTCTGTGGGAAAGACATGAAATAATCTGTCCTCTTAAGAAGGCCTTTAGAGTTTCTCAGAGTATTCCTGAGAGACCTCTGAGGATGTATTTGTCTTTAGGAAGAAACTGATTTGTTTGGATATAAATTCTGTACAGTTCTCGTCTGCTAATAGAAGTGGGTTAAGACGCCATCTGCGAGATGAGTGTGTGGGGCATAATGACTTTAGCTCCAAGATCAGAGGTACATGGTCGAAAATAACAATAGTGTCGTACTTGCAAGATTTAATTGTCTGAAAGAAATTATTATCTATAAAGAAATAATCAGTTCTTGAGTAGCAATAATGCACTGGTGAGTAGAATGAATGTTCTTGAGTTTGGGTTTAGAAATCTCCAGGGGTCTGATAAGTTGTGGTCAGTTACAAACTGTGTAATTATCTCTGCTGTGTTAGATGTCATCCCCCCTGTGATAGAAGTCCTATCTAAGAGTGGATTTAAAACACAATTAAAGTCCCCAGCCACTATAATTTTATGAGTGTGGAATGGATGTAAATACATTTTGCATGAATTCCTTAACATCGACAAGAGGCACATAAACATTTATCAGAATCACTTCACAGTTAAATAAATTGCCCATGACAATCACATATCCCTTCTGGATCAGATACTATATCTGATACTACAAACGAGACTGTTCTGTGCATGAGGATCCCCACACCAAATGCAACATTGGCCAGTCCAGTCTTTTTGCAGCTGGAACTGATCCTTGCTTAGTAAGTGGGTGTCTTGTAAATACACTATTTTTGCCTTTAAAGCTGTCTCTTGAATTTGTGATTCAGGCCTTTAACATTCCAGCTCACAAAGTTAACTGTTCCATCATGGAGACATTGATTCTGAATTTTTAATATCATTTTGTAATCTTAACTGGAAGTGAGACAGCTTTAACCTTAATTTCCAGTTTCCCCACAAGTTATTGCCATGTAGCCTATTGTTATGTTGGTAATTATAATTATAAGGATTAAAAGGATAGATTAGATATAGCCTGCTCTCTTTCTCCCCCCCCACCCCCATTTTGCCTCCCCACTTCACAAAGTCCCAGTCCTCTGACATCCCTGTTCTTAAAATACATATTCACCACAGCCATGTCCATCCTTTTGGCAAAATCCACTATCCTCTGACCTTCTTCATTCCTCTCCTTGACACCATACCTACCCATCACCTCCTCGTCTCCTCTGTTCCCTTCACCAACATGTCCACTGAAATCCGCTCCAATCACCACTTTCTGTCCCTTGGGTACACTGTTCATCACTTCATCCAACTCTTTCTCATCCGTCACACACTCAACTTGTGGTGCATAAGCACTAAAACATTCATCATCACATCTCCTATTTCCAGCTTCATAATCATTACTCTGTCTGACCCTCTCTTCACCTCCAAACACTCTTGACGTGATGTTCCTTCAGAATAACTCCTACTCCATTTCTCCTCCCATCCACACCATGATAGAACAATTTGAATCCACCGCCAATCCACCAGGCCTTACTCCCCTTCTATTTAGTCTCATCACACACAACATATCAACCTTCCTTCTCTCCATCATATCTGCTAACTCTCTCCCCTTACCAGTCATACGGCCAATGTTCAAAGTTCCTACCCTCAATTCCACGCTCTTTACCTGCCTCCGGACATGTCCCCCCCTTCTTCTTCTCCTTCTTCTTCTTCTTCAGCCAACACTAGCCCAATTTTCGCCAGCACCCTGTTGGCTAACAGTACTGTAGGCGGTCGTTGTCAACCTGGGGCTCAACCGATCCGGTATGGAAATTTGTATTGTTGTTCGCATATTGATTTGGCAAAATTTTACACCGGATGCCCTTCCTGACATAACCCTCCCCATTTATCTGAGCTTGGGACCGGCATGAAGAGACACACTGGTTTGTGCAGCCCCGGTGGCTGGGTTAGCTCACTACTCTCTGTCCTTGAAAAATCACCTTTATATGATGGATGAATAGATTCCTCTGTTACACTGCACTTACAAACCCCTTAACTCCTGTCATTTAGTTCATTTCTGATAAACATCGAACCCCACTCGCCTCTTTTTCTTCTCTTTCCGTCTCCACCTCGTTCATGTCGATTATGTTTAGTCATTGCACGCATCATGCAGATGTACTTATCATCAATATCGCAATACATTTCCAGACCTCTGTCTTGCTTTACACAGAGCTTCTCCTGCAGTTTCCTGTCCACATCAACCAGCTTGTGGTTTTTCCAGGCTGCCATTTCAAAATGAGGCAGCAGGTGAGTCTGGCAGAAGGAGGCCATGCAAGTTAGACAGGACATCACTGCCCTGAACTTCTTCTCAAGACAGGCGTCACACTCCACATCACCACGGACTGCATACTTATGAGATTGAGAAAGACAGTATACTATATTGTTTATTTTCTTCCTGGTTTCATCCAGAATAATGTTTGTATTCAGAGCAGGCCTTGTGGTCAAGGGTACTACACACTGAGGACAATAGGACATTGTGGGCCAAGGCCAGTAATAGTAGATGTGACCACAGGGGATGAGTCCACCTCCTGAACACCTCAGCTGTGGCCAGCTCAGCTTATTATCACAAATATCTGCCACAACAGTACAGCATTTTTTATTGACCTCAAACTGCAAACACAAAGAGGACCTGTGCTTGTGGGGACATCAAGTGACTGGTGGATGGCCCTGGTCATTGGTAAAATGACTGCAAATTGTAGAATTTTACACTGCAGTTTAAGAAAGGCCGTAAGTGAGACCCAAGCGCTGGATAGAGCGGCTCTGTGAAGTTGGATTTGTTCCTGTACAGGAGGGTCATTCAGCCTGAAATGCTGCAAAACGACAGACAACCAGCAGGCCAGTTCAGGTAAATACCTATTATGGGGCTGTAGGGGGCGCTGATATGTGTTGCTGGCTATTGCGTAATACAGTGTACTGGGATTTAGAGCACAGCAAACCCCATGACCTCTCACTGTTTCCAAGGCCGCATATCCAGATGTCTTCTTTCCCATCAAACTCCAATGTCCACATTGTTTCCACTGCTCTCCACCTCTCAGTAAAAGCAAGTCCCAGTCAGCCCCTCACTGTGCAGAACTTAACAGCAGACTTTAAATCTGTCAGGATGAGCAGGATAGATGACCCTCCTCCTATCACATGTCACCTTCTTGCCCTTTTTAGAGAATCCGTGTGCCGCGTTGACGTCGATTGTGAGTGTCAGACCGTTCACACAATTTCAGTTATACATGTTATCAAAAAGAAAAAAGTGACAAACAACGTAGACACACATGGGAGCTGCTGTTGCAGGCAGCCTCTCGTCACAGCACTGCAAGTAGCCCATGATTTCTTATTTTAAGTGCATTATTACTTATTGTTAATTGAAAGGTGAACGTCTTTGCAGTAACACCACACTGAAATGTTTTCATTGAATTTATTGTAAGAATCTTGGACTTGATTCTGGAGGGCAGTATAGTTTGGTTGACATGTGACTATAACATGTCTCTTGAAAAAGGCCTGAGATCAATCAAATGATAACTCAAAATTGTTTCAAACGCACCACAGACTGTCTCCGTCATGTGGGGAAAACTCGGCATGCAGAATTACGTTTTATTTCAAAGAATGAATAAACTTTATTAGCAGCTGGAGCATGACATGTCTGAAATACTAACAAAGACAGACATTAAAAGCATTAAAGTACTCCCACACTAATCCACTTTAATACAAATTTAAAATTTAAAACCCTTACAATATGGTAGAAGCAAACAAACAAAAAACTAAACACACAACACAGCAGCTTC